>NC_080705.1:56150472-56451365 GCF_943734765.1 Anopheles ziemanni
AAAATAATGATCTTGTAGGTAATTACCTAAACCAGGAGTTGGCAAAGTCGGGCCCGCCGGCCAAATCCAGCTCGCCAACTGATTTTATCCGGCCCGTTAGAAAATGTTAGTGCTTTGTACAAAAAATCTTAATTTTTATCGGATTAGTTCACGATGTCATCACGATTGATCAATAGCAGTTGGCTTCCTCGTAAACTTTTTATTAGACTTTTTCTAACGTACTTGCATTATTGATCGTTCTTAAATTTTCTAGTCTCGAGACTCACGAGTCCAAAATCCAGCGGCAACACTCGTTTACTTTGCACCTTTGCACAAAATAGCTACATTCAAGGAAAACAGTTTTTATACTCATTACGATATAAAATAAGGCTCGCAATATTGAAATCTTCTCGTAGCTGAGTAATTTTCACTACTGAGAGAACGCCAGTTCAGCCTAAATACTTTAAAATAATTTGAGTACAGAATTAATATCAAGTATATTTAAATAAATTAATCAACAGTACAACGTACCAAAATGTATTTGTTAAAAAAGATCGAAATTCAACGAAAGTATGAAATTATAAAAAAAATGTTTAATATGTCTCTATTCAAAAGGGTTGAGCATTACTTTGAAAACATTTAACCACCATTTAAGGTATGCGGCCCGTGATTTTGGTTTCTTTTTTATCATCTGGCCCTTTTTTTGAAATGTAAATGCCGACCCCTGATCTAAACGTTTATATTCGCCTGATCTTTCTTCTTCTTGGCGTAACGACCTCTTGGTCATGCCTGCCCGTTAAGGGCTTACGAGACTTGTTTCCCTGTTGTACGTGGATAGTCAGTCCTCTCGTACAGGGGAGGGTCCGGTCTCGGTTGGGATTCGAACCCACGCCGTCGAAGTGGCGAGCCCCGACGCTCATGGGCCGATTTTCTAACCGGCGCTACCGCTCGGCTGTCGCGGACCCCCTGATCGCCTGATCTTTATCAAACATGATTTATGGTCTTTTTTCTAGAAGAGCATACATAATATCAATAAAAATGATAATAATGAAAACGGTTGTTAATTTCTGAAATAAGAGAGTTTTGAAGAAATGTGCTTGCAACTGACTTCATTAAAGAGGACATTTAGTATTTTTCTACCTGTAGATTCATGTGTTTAGTATTATCGACGTAAAATTATTAGGGTGTTAAAAAACTATTTTATTTTATTTGTTATTTATTTGTTTATTTATTTATTTATTTATTTATTTATTTATTTATTTATTTATTTATTTATTTGAGTATGGTGGACATTGCCGTATTGTTAGTGCCCCGATGCACTAACTGACTTTTTGTTTTACAGGGAATTTCATCTTTACTGATAATCCAACTTAATCTTAACTTAATTATTTGAATACCAACCAATTTAATCAGGCCCCCGGGTGTATTATAAACCACCCAAGCAGGTACGATATCTGAATCATCGATAGAATAAGAAAGATAAATTGCTTGCTTCCCAGCATAGGGTGTCCTTGAAGTTGAACTACCAACATTGTTGCCATTTGAAACGGCAACTCTGGTGGGTTGCCAGGGACAACAAGGGACGAAGAAACATTCATTATCTGATTTCGTCCAGACGGTTGTCCATTAAATCCTCGACAGTCATCTTACCGCCGACGGTTAGATATTATGATGGCGGAAACCACGGAACCCCAGCGTGGAAGGATATCCTTCCGGAGCTACGGAGTCCAGCGGAAAAACTACTAACACTGGGAGGAGCTTGAAAACTCCTTAGGTAATTCTGGGGTGTACAAACGCTTTGAATGCGAAACAAAAACCAATACCACCCACGGGGTGACCATTGTCTCGAACCATGTGACGCTTGACTTTGACCGGTGAGAGATGGCGGGTAGAACCGCTTTATTTACACAAAAACGCACTTAACAAACTAAAAAATATGTATAAATAAATAGTAACATAACAAAGGTTCACGGCTCGAGGATCGAGTGACCAAGAGGTCACTCAGGATGATGCTAACTGGTTGGTACGAGCGAAAAACCACGTTCCCACGCGAAGAACTACTTAAGGCAGGTGGATTTTTTTTGTGGCGGAAACTAAGGGGGCAACAATTTTCCTCATTTTCGTGAGCTTTGATGTGGCCACCAATTGAAGGGGTATTATGTACAGATTTTCCAAAAACAAAGGATGTGTCGGTATTCCCCGTAACAGAAAAACACTCCTATAGAGCATATAGCGATGAAAAAACTCTTCTAACGTTCGAGAAAACTCTTCTTTCTTACGTCCATGGGCCTTTCGTGCTGGTTCTGGCGATTGAAGTAGAACATGGTGGCCCGCCGGATCTGGGTGGCAAATGAAAAGTGAGAGTTCGGTGAACTTTGCCTCACGCACCAACGGCGGACTCGTCCTAGGCGAAGGTTTTTGTTATTACGCGTCCACTAGAACGGCACGCACCGTCTTAGATTATCGTTGCAAAAAATAGTCCATAATTAATCGATGTTTCACGTACACACCATTTAAGGTAACGCCAGCATGTTTTGTCCCGCCTCTACTAGATTAACATACGCGCTGCCAAAAGCGACATCAACAACGTGAACGCTGGCAACAGGACCTGCTGGCCGCTGCTGCACTCCTCAGCTGGCTCCGCGAAGGGTTCACTAAAAAAATGGACGAAAGGTGTAAGAGTTGGTTAACCAGTTAAATCGTCAAAGTGTGGTCCGATTAATCTTCACAGTGCACACCGAAGCACAACACCGACACAAACACACGTGATTATGAAGCGAATGGACAGGGTTAAGGTACGTATCGATTGTAAGCAACAAGTAATTTCATTGATTCCGGTTTGAAATTATTACTACTAGTAGGTAACTCTCCCCTGAAACAAGGACTTTAGGACAAAAAAGAAACAAGTTTGGATGGTACACTAGGGACAATTGTTACTCGTTATTTTATGATGTTTCATATTGCTTAATTCCTCAAAGCATGTAATTACCTGTCGATAAAGGATCCATTGGGGGGTGCCCATGGCGCAGCGGTAGCGCGAGGAAACACCACGCCACAGGTGTGGGATCGAATCTCGAGTCCGGCACCCCCCGGTATTACGAACGGCTGACCACCGATCTATAATATACCGTCTTTCGGTCACAAAAACTCTCTTCGGAGAGAGGCTTTGTTCCACTAGGGGATGTCGTGCCAACCAAAAAAAAAAAAAAAGGATCCATTGAACTCTCTGGTGTGAAGCGGAATTATAACTATGTCAAACTTATTATTTAATTCAGATACAATCCAAACAATTAGGGCACCTGATGGAGTACGCCATAACAACATTGCTGATGACTTTTATAACTCATGAACCACATTTGCCGGTTAAAGCCGGTTCGAAAAGGTTCCACAAAGTCACATAGAAAACCTTCCAGTCTAGTATGATTAATAGATTTCCTTATTTATCTGTTCGCCTCGACGCCATTAAGCCATTGGACAAGTGACTTCAATTATGTCACCAAGCCTTCAAACTTTAGGTGAACTCGAATCGTTAACCACTGTCCATGTTGCCTTTTCTACCAATGACCTTGGCGCATGCTTGGTTCAAGGAGTTAGCATTAAAAGTGCTTTTGAAACTTGAAGCTCCTCGTAAATATGTTGATCAACTTCCAGGACCAGTTTTTTAAAGCCAACGTTCGACCAAGCAACGTGAGTATTTTTTTTTATTGACGTCTTGCTCGCAAAAAAAAAACAAACTGGTTTACTACGTCTTTGCAATCCGAGCCAGTCGTTACTATTTTCAGGCATAAAAGACGTCCAGTAATTCTCCTCCTGAGTTTAAATAAACGCACATCGTGTAGCGATCGCGGGAAATTTCAGCGGGAGACAATGCACAACACAACCTTATCGACCTTGTCACTTCAAGGATAACCACTTAGTGGTTACTGTGTGATGGGATCATTAATTAAATCGCGAAACAGGATCGTTATGGTGGTGCTCTAGTGATGTTATAGTGCAACATTGCTACGCCGAACGAAAGGCCTTCGGGAAACTTCCTATGCATATTGAATGGTTTTTAGGTGATCTTAAAATCGAGAAAGCAATTTTACCGCTGTGCCGTAACAATGAGGTCGATATTTCTGGATGAATCAAAACAAAATACAAGCATAAAAGTGTTATGTGTAGAGAATTGTACTTGATGTATAGATTTATGGTTATGTTATGGTACGCGGCACCCAACAAAACAACACACATAAGCATAAGAAAACGAAGAAGCGGCGGGTTTTGGCCGATATTTACAGAATTCCGATCACTCCGCAAGCCACACGACCGCCTGCGTTTCCGGTTTTTTGCGAGTCCGGATGGTTGGTCTTTCCTAGATCGTCCACCTCGGCGTGGATGACGATGGCGCGACCGATAACGCTACGGGCTCCATAGAGCGAAACGACCGTGTCCGAGTACGACGTCTTTGCGTTACCGTCCTCGTCCGCAACGATGTTGCCCAGGTCTCCAACGTGACGCACCTGATCGTTCGGGGCACCATGGCTGACCTGTGGGAGAGACAAACAACCATCAAAAGTGAAGGGCAGGTTTCAAATCAAATAAATGTTGCGTCACGAGCCCGAACCATACCTTGTCCGGATTGTAGTGGCCACCGGTGCTGGCACATCCGTCAGTCAGGTCTCCCTTTTCGTGAATGTGGAATCCATGCTTGCCTGGCGTCAGTCTAATAACGTTGATTTCAATGAAGACCGGTTCGGTACAAGAGGACTGCGAGATCGTCACGTTACCAGTGACACCCGTGGAACCCTCCAAGTGGACGATCGCTTTTCTCGGTTGATCCTGCATTAAACGAAGGTAAAAGCATGGTTTGATAACCGGTTTTACTTTGTAAAATAATCACGAATTGTTCAGTAGTCTTAAAGACTTTATGTACGGTGTGAATAATGAAGCCAAAACAAAATTTGGAAAAAAAAGAATTCAATCTAATCAAATGTTACATACAGATCTCCTATAATATCTCTACAGTAATTGATTCGAAAAGTAACTTTTAGCAGAAGTAATGTGTCAGCAAAGGAGATTTCTTTTTTTTTTTGCAGAAAAAGTATGATTATGTCAATTTGTGAATCGTCATTTTGATACCACAAAATCTGCTACCCTGTGCATTTCGTCTCGGCAAGGACATAATTTCACCATGTGCATTAAGCAAACGATTGCACAAATTCCAAACTGTCAGTTGCATAATTCGAGAACGCAAAGAGCAAAACAAAAAGAAGCACGAGGCGTGCATCTAGAGCTACCAGAATGAGTCAAATATTGTACCAAACGTCATCACTTTGGAACCACACACTGGCCACATTTGTTTACACAGGTCGTTAATAGAGCTAAATTGCTGCTGATAACGTCAGGCGCTCCCCCACACGAAACACAGGCCGTTTATCAGCTGTATCACGGGGACAGATTGGCGTGCCGAGATTAGGTTCCCGTGTCTCATACGGGACCGGCAGAGGTTGGGTTGGGTGAGAGGGTCTACCTTCCGCCATCTTCAGTCATCAGTTCAGCTGATTGTTATCTGTCTATGGCATCATCCTTGACGTGTATGTATTTTTCTGTTGCTCCACCATCTCCAGAATATTTTTTTAGGGAGGCAGACAAGCCACTTTGGTGTAGTCTGACCGAAAATTAACTAACTAACGAGAACTTTTGATTTGAAAATGGCCGTAACAGTTCAGCTTTCTCACCTTTGCCAACACGCTGCACAGCACTGCCGATAGAATAATTAGCACCTTCATACTGTTAATGTTTTCACACCTTGCACTAACGCGAATAAGTTACTTAAGCTATACAGCAAGCCTAAAACAAAAATACACTGTAGGGAACCGAGAGCTCCTGAAGTACTTCAACTGAACACCTTCGAATCTCGACCACGAATGAATACAGCCGACAGCGATGCGAGCTTCAACACTGTCTACGCGCTGCCGTGTGGTATAGAGTTAAAATTGAATTTAAATTGTCTCCCAGCAGTAGGAGCAACAGCATCACCACCACTAATTCTGGTTACACTACACACTTGCAGCTAGATTTGCACACAATCGCCGTACTCTGTCTATCTGTCCATCTTGCGCCTCCCGACCTCACGGTGAGACAAGAGCAGATTACTTGGACGTGACTCCGCGATCAGACACTCTAAATCCACCGGTGGTGGAACCTGTCCGCGCCCGGCTGAGCTCGGTAAAACGAGAGCTGTAAGCGCCGCGTATTTTCCAATCTCGAACCGGTCTTCCCACCCGATCACTGGTGCATGCTAGTGGCTCTCCGACACATACCTCCAGGCCTCGGGCAAACTAAGCCTTTTTCCACATGTTCTCGAACTGCGACTGAACTCGTATCCATCATCAATGTCGCAGCGAGCTGTCGGCAGCGGGTCGAAAAAATAACAAGCAGCCAAACATCACACATCGGTTACCTGTCCACATATTGCCATGCCATAGGCACCGGAATTAGATGGTGGACGCGAAGCAACATGCGACATGGAAGCCCTTTTCGTCACAAGAGTGAGAACGTTCGGTCGATTGTGACCACACACATATTTTTACTATAATTGGATAGTCTTCAATGTAGACAGACATCTCTGAAATATGCTTTATGTGGCATCCTGGGTTTCGGGTTACACGGATAGAGGGTAGTCAGTATGGATCGGACTTTGAATAGAGACGGTCGTGTGTGGCGACCGATGCCCGTTGACTCGCGGCGTTTGCGTTGATACAGCAATATACGAGCTTGGTGGATATCACATTGGCGATCCTGCCATGATAACGAAGTGGAAAATTGATAACCGGTAGTGATGAAGAAAGGAGGACGCGTATGTGAGTTTTTGGGAAGAAAGTTGAGTCGGGTTCGGCCCATGACCAACAAAGGGGCATTTGATAATATTTTCGCAGACACCACTGAGTCGGGTTCGGCCCATGGCCAGTGAGCGAGAGTGCGACGGTTGAGTCGGGTTCGGCCCATGACCAACAGGAAGGCAAAATCGGAGACACCACTGAGTCGGGTTCGGCCCATGGCCAGTGAGAAAGAGTGCGACAGTTGAGTCGGGTTCGGCCCATGACCAACAGAAAGGCAAAATCGGAGACACCACTGAGTCGGGTTCGGCCCATGGCCAGTGAGAAAGAGTGCGACAGTTGAGTCGGGTTCGGCCCATGACCAACAGAAAGGCAAAATCGGAGACACCACTGAGTCGGGTTCGGCCCATGGCCAGTGAGAGAGAGTGCGACAGTTGAGTCGGGTTCGGCCCATGACCAACAGAAAGGCAAAATCGGAGACACCACTGAGTCGGGTTCGGCCCATGGCCAGTAAGAGAGAGTGCGACAGTTGAGTCGGGTTCGGCCCATGACCAACAGAGAGGTAATATCGGAGACACCACTGAGTCGGGTTCGGCCCATGGCCAGTGAGAGAGAGAGTACGAAAGTTGAGTCGGGTTCGGCCCATGACCAACAGAGCGGTGCGGTGATCGCGAACGTCACTGAGTCGGGTTCGGCCCATGACCAGTGCAGAAAAGCGTTGAGTTTTGTTTTGTTTTGTTTGTTTTTGTTTTAGACTGCTTGAAGGGCAAACGGTAGCCCATATGCACGAGTAAAGAAACAGGATGAAACATGAATATTAGGCCGGTGGCACGGAACAGCGGTTTGGTATTGGTGAGTAAGGTGAAAATCAAGCTGGTGCTGATTGCCGGTGAAATCAAATAGATGATCACCGGGTGCCCTATGACTCCGCAGTTGGATTCCAATAGCGATGGGGATCCCCGGTTGGTACATTGCGTGCTTGTTCTGAGAGGTTCACATTCCTAATCGACTCCGGGGCCACGGTAAATACCATCACGACCCAGGGGTGGCAAATAATAAGACAAAAGTTCCACACTATTGGCCAGGATTTGACGGTGCATCCAGAAGAGGTATTAAAAGGGTATGCGAATCAAACGGTAACTGTAGCTAGGCTGAAAAAAAAAACAGAATTGGAAGGATGTTTTGGCTGACTATGGGGTTGCATACAACTCATGGCCGCAATCACGTGACAAAAATTCCTCCAGCACAATTGATTGTTTGGTAGAGCAGTGAGGAATCTGCTCCCCAATATTAAGGTTGATTCAGCACGTCCTCAAGACGAGGAGTTGAGGGATCGGGACCAAGTTGCCAAATTTTGACCGTAATGCGAGGGAAGATAGGAAGAGTCATTCAAAGAGAATCCGAGGTCTGAAGGGCGTAGCGGTAGGAAAATAAGACCACCGAAGCGGTACTTTGAACATGGGTGTAGAGAGTAGAGAATTGTGGGAATAGGTAACGCTTTATTTTTGCCAAAGGGAGGATGTGGCATCCTGGGTTTCGGGTTACACGGATAGAGGGTAGTCAGTATGGATCGGACTTTGAATAGAGACGGTCGTGTGTGGCGACCGATGCCCGTTGACTCGCGGCGTTTGCGTTGATACAGCAATATACGAGCTTGGTGGATATCACACTTTACTATTCCCTATCGCTTGTAGGACTAGACACATGATTAATGAAGCTTAAAACATTAATGAACATTGTTCATTTCTTCCAAATTTGTTCTGGATTATAGCGTGTTCTTGAGCACTCCCTGGAAATAGGGACTACCAACGTTCTTTTGATATTTGCACAATGCTCTCTTAAAACTAAATTTGGCAAACTGGTTTTGTCTTGAAAAAAAAAATAAATAAAAAATAAAATGAACAACCTGCCTTGACTTTGTCGAGATCATGTCTGATGACGCAATAGCTGCGCTAAGCTAATCGGTATGCATACATTGTAGAAGCAATCATTAGTAAACACAGCAAAATAGACTCACGATTATCCGCATTGCGAGATACCTACTATTGTTTAAATTTTGCTTTTTGTTTTATCAAATTGCTTAAAGAAACACCGGTTTTTTAAAAGGTGTTTCAATTAAACATTTAACGGATTATATCTAAAATTGTCTTCTAGGCGATGCCACCGTTATTGCAAACTAGGGAGAATTTGCTGTTTTAATTTGATTTATATTAACGCACTTTACTACTGTTACTCGTGACTTACTTCGTGTTTTAGAATAAATACATTTTAAAGGTTTGATATTATATTATATGTTAAATATGAGTTGAAGTATTACGAGGTATAATTGAATTTAATGAAATAAAATTACTTTGCACAGAACTACAGAAATCTTAGAACGGTTCTTTGAAAACAATGCTTTATATGATCAAATGCAGTCGACCGCAATGGTCATTTCAATAATGTTTTACATCATTGGAAACATGTTTAATTATTAGTATGAATCAATTTGTTTTTCTTCATTTTAGTCCATGTTTACTATGCTATGAAATTCAGGGCAAGTAAGAGGTTGCCTACGGCATCTTTTGACCTCCCAATAACATTGACTTTGAGCAGACTTAGGTGAGCCTTTCACACGCACTACTCGTGCTTATAACGTGCTTTAAACACTGTGGAAGGAGCTACCGTGAACGATACTCGTTCGTTCGGAACAAAGGTAATCATTGTTATTTGGTCCTTTTCGGTCCATGTCTGAAACATGCGAAACACTAAGCGATCATTTTTTGTGTCATCGATTTATGACAACTCATAATTTGTCCCGAAGAGCAGTGGAACCTGTAACCCGGTCTGCCGGATCTTTCACACCGATAGCGATGGGACGATAGCGTCCGCAACGTTACACCTATTGGAGGTCCTAGTTCTTGGTAGTTGCGCCTACTACACTAATCGGAACTCGCTGGCTTGCGCTTCCGGTTGGAGGAGCGCACATACCCCCCGCGATGCTTGAACACGGAAACGGCAATGACCTTACGCGAGAGCGTAGTGCGGACGTGCCGGAAAGTAAACCATAAAGGTCATCTAGCGAATGGCGAACGGCAAAATCGCTCTATAACGATCAAAGCTATTAGCATCGAGTTGGCGTCATCGTGGGAGCCTTTGCATAGAAGGCTTGTAACTCTACCCAGAATCTACAAAGCTTATAGTTACCGAATGGGCTGTGCAAACTATCTACGGGTATCTAGCCTGCGAGTGGCAACCGTTGTCCTAATGTGTTGTGCTAGTTTCAGCAGGAAAATGGGGCCATACTACTCCCAACGGGCAAATGACCAATTGTTTGTGTCTCGCGATCAATAAATGTTTTCTAAAGCCAAGCTCGAGAGCGAAAGTTCTAGGTTCGTGCGAAAAACAATAAAAAAGCCGTAAAATCCGACATTCTTGTATACCCACTATGGGTTTTCCAGTATCTTTTTTCAATTTAGGTCATGAGCAATCGGAAAAATGAAGAGTAAAACAGGGAAATATCGTACTAAATGCATGGAATAGATTGGTGAAAACCTTGTATTTGGTATCAAGTAAATACTGACAACACATTCTAATACTCTATTTTATGTTTTTAAAAATATTTCCAACATAGCCCTCAACAGTCTTACGATTTATAAAAGCGGTTCATTGCCAATCACACCGTATCACCGTATTAGAAATCTTAACTCTGATGTTTGTTAATTATACCTTTTGCGGACTTGTTGGGCTCTTGTTTTATTGTTTCGGTATATATCAACAAGATATATTTTAGTCGAACTCATATGGTTATTATAGAGGGTTCGTGGGCGAAAATGCCCATGCTGCAATTAGTTTTTAAGATTTAGGTTAAGAATGTAAGATAAGGAATGTTGAAGAAATTTTCTTATCATAGACTGAAATATCATCACTGAAAAACATTTAGCTGGGGTTTTTCCTTCGTCGTGAGTAATCAAAAGAACAGCCGATAAAAGAGTAAATGAGGCCCCATCCGCCATGTTTTCGATCGTGGCTACACCACCTGCAACACCATATTTTTTTATTTCATTTATTTAATCTTTTCAATTTTAAATCCAATGAGTTTTTGAGAACTGCCGTTGGAGCAACAGACATGCTGTTTGAATTTTGAATATTCAAAATGGCTTATTTTCCGCTTCAGCGCTCTCTAGCGGTCGGTATACCACGTGTTTTGATTTGAAACTAGACGACCGCAACGGCTTTTCATTTGCCGTTGATACAATTAAAGAAAATTCATGTTTGCCAAAATGTCTAGTTTTGCTCCTGGACTATAATTTTCATTAAAGTGGTGCATCTGGTAGTAATTCTAGTAGCTTTTAATTCTTCAGGTAAAAAATTATCGCCGGGAATGCATCAGATTTGAAATAAATTGATTCTCAATCTACCAAACGCGGTGCGAAAATTATTGTTGCGTTTATTGAATCGCAATCGAGAGAGGCGAATATAATCCCTGCGTTGAAAAACGGTAATTCTGCATCAAGACACAATACGATATTGCTTGCTGAACGACTAGTATTTTTGTCTGAGATCATAGATGGAGATTATACCGGTAAAAGAATTTGTTGCATGTTAGGTCCGGCGATGAACGAGCTTATCAAAACGTACCTTTATGCAGATCTACGAGGGGGACATCATTTGAGAACTAAAATTTACTACATAAAACATTAAAGGCGGATTTAAATAACCTTGAACTGTCCTATAAAGAAGAAATGTGCTCCTTAACATCGATACTATCGATCTGGGTATCAGTCCCAGGAGATTGGCAGTCCCCATTTCGTTCTTATATCCCTTGGGACTGGGGCAGACAAAATTAGCTTTCTATGGGTTTTGTTCGCTAGATGCTTGCACCTCGCTGCTCCAAGTGTTTACCACACGTTCTTATAAGTAAAGGTATGGTTTAGTACAGATTTTGTTATTACTTCATACGAAAAACATCTTTATTACACATAGTTACATACATAAATAAGATAGATTATCACACCCGAACGACGCATGTCAGTTATGCTTCGTTTCGCCGGTCATTGTTGGTGGTGGCATAGTTTGCATTCATGTACGCATCGAATCGGGACACGGCACTGGTTGAGCTGCGCGCACTGCGTCGATCGTTGCCGTAGCTTCCACCAGGGAAGCCGCCATCATCCAACCGATCCATCGAAAAAGTGCGCGTGGCTAGCAACGTCCCCACGGCGGATGTCGTCCGCGTGATGTTGCTTTGTGATGGAAACTTCCCAACGCATGTGCACATGGCGCTGGTAGGCAGGACGGTCTTTTCGTTTTCTCGCTGCTCTCCGCTCGTCTCGTTACTGTTGCGGGTCGTCTGATGAAAGCCCGGCGCGCCCGTGATGCGCCCATTGCAATGTGCACAGTATGTAGGTCCTGATGTAGCAGGGATAGCAGCTTGCTGGAGCGTAGCGCTACGACCCATCGATTGCCCTCGACAAGCAGGACAATGTTTGCTGATCATCTCGTAGCTTAGAACGGAGGATGCTGGTGCAGGGGACGTAACTGCATGGCCCTGGGGATTGCTTAGTGCCCTCCTGAGCGACTGGCAGAGACAGACGGTCGGAGGAAACGATCCAGTCGTGGACACTGTTAGCTGCGTTAGGGAAGTTCGGTTGGAGTTGATCGTTTCTTGACTGCTGACGGAAGATCTAAAAAAAAATAAAGTCAAAAATGGTCAGGTAAATCGTAAGAAATTTACACAATTGTTTACAATACTTACACTCCATTGTCCTCCGACGTTGCATTACCATATCCAAGAAGATAGGTATCGATCTCCTGCATCTGATCAAAGTCCAATGAGTTGTAAGATGTCTGCGTCGTTGCAAGTGGTGCAGGGACTTGTCTTTGCATAGACCTATGGTCATCTAAGCTTCCTCCAAACATTTGCCACGGACGCTCTGTCTGGGTTGACTCGTTCCAAGTGACCGTAGGATGCATGTTACTACTTGACGTGATAATGGCATTGCTGTTCGCTAACACAGTGCTAGTGCAAATAATGTTTCCGTTCGAATACTCCGTTGATGTGCTCAAAGTCTGGTTGATAGTAGCTGACATCGGAGTGTTTGTGGACGGTGGTGCAGGTGCTGATGTTAACGTTGATATTTCCACGGGACGTGTGATGACCGAGCACGAAGGCAAGCTGACAACGGTGGTGCTGGGATGGAAACTTATTCCGAGTGTGATCGGGACAGCGTCTTCCGCAATGCTACGCGTGATGCCAGCCGCAACGCTGGCCGCTTGTTGCGCCGCGGTGCAGCTCGCAAAGAATCGAGCATTGCTTTGGTCGTACGTGGGCGGTGGGCTGGAGGTTGGAGCATCGACGCTTTGGCTCGGGCCCGCAGGCGACGCTGGAGTTTCTGTAAACGCCATTCTAAATGTCAAAGCTTACACCACCTGACCGCGGTATCGTTTGGCGTGGCCAAAAAAACTCACCTAGTATACGGGAGCTGATGAGAAAATCACCCCGGTCTGCTGTTTGAGCCCAGTTGGCCAGCCGTAGATCATGATCGTCGATGTCCACGTCCGAATAACGTTCGTACGCATCACTATCGTAGTGGTCGCATTCATCAAACCCATTCCCACCACGGCCCAGCGTATAGCCACTCGTCGAGGGAATGCTGCCCGTCTCGGGAGGAAGTTGAACCTCCAGTATGGGATTATGCACCTCCGATGTGTTGCTCGGTCGGCGTGAGCGCCTCATACGGCTGCGTCTTCCGGACGCCGATGAGGAACGCCGGCGTCGTTTACGCGTCATTTCTTCGTCCATTCCCACCTTGATGATCTCGTCGTAGTTTGGGGGTGCTTCGTACATCGGTGGATCGTCTAGTTCTTCCGGGCCGTGCGTATTGTTGCTGTCTACAAGAATAACACTTACTGAAGATGGATTTCTTGCTATGTTACCCGCACTGGTGAAGGTGGACATCGAACTCACCTAGTAGTTCACTGATCGTTTGCAGCTGACTCTGAAGTTCCCGCTGGTGGCGTGCCCGGCTTCCGGTGCGATAAAGGAGCACTATGAGGGCCGATATAAGCATGATAAGTCCGAGACTGCTGGCAATGAAAATGATGGTGGCGGTACGCAGATCGGGATAGTGGTCCATCTTGGGAAAGTAGTAGTTCGGGGTGTGCGAATACCACCGTCGGTCGATCGGTTCACCGGCCCATTCTTGGACGCAGCTCTCCGGTTCGTCGCTTTCGTCCCCACAGTGATCAAAACCGTCGCAGTGTAGCTGTATGGGAATGCATTTTCGATTCTGGCAGAGAAACTCCGTTCCCATGTAACAGTCTACGATAAGTTTTGAGGAAAAAGATCGATAAGCTGCTATTTCTTTCAAGAAAAATAAAAGGTGATTCTTACCTAAATAGCTAAATCCCGCGTAAACCAACGCAAGGCGCGACAGTTGACCGAATGTTGCCCGAAGATGAACGTAGAAGCCAGACGTCAGAGGAACCACCAAATCTTTCTTCGCAAGCCCCCCATCAACTTTCGTCACACTGAGTACCGTCCCGTCGGAAGTGGTCCCCTGAATGACGGTTAGCATCGAATGGGGACCCAATTTCTCGAAGGTCTCCACCTTCAGCGATAGGTGCGTCTTGAGATGGGCGTACGTGTTCGGGGGCTTTATGAGCCACACACAATCGAACACTCGCGTGTCGTTGGTCCCATCGAGCATCTTCATCATCGTGATCGCTCCGCCGATGTTCTCCACCACGCCGCCACAGTTCGTGTTTGGATGCAGCGACTCTTCCGCGGAGCTGGCAATATTCAGGAAGGATACGAGCGCACGGTAGCCCAACCCCGAGCCCCCGTTAGCGTAGAATCGTATGATCATGGAAGGACCTGTGCTCTGAATGACCGGTGGGCGGAATATTGCCCCCGACACGGCTCCCAAGCGCTGCCCGTTCCAGTCGTAGAATTCCATTGTGGACGTTTTCGCCAACTGGAAGTCACTGAAGATCACATTGATGCGGCACGCTTCGACATTGCAGCTAAGGACGTACTCCTTCCCGAAATCCCTCGGATAGTAGGAAGGAAAGTAGGGGGTAGCGATGATACGGTGGTGCAGATAGTTATTAATACTGGTCACATTGGGGGCGGGTCCGGGATTTGCTTGAATTGTCTCACGATTGCCTGCAGATGGAAAATGAAGCCATGCACAATGATTTCCCTGCGACAAATGAGTAACATTATTCAAACTTACGCTCGGCAACGTAATCCAAGGTGAACGCATGCGAATGATTACTCCAGTACACGAATTTAATCAACACCGAACGGGTTTGCGTTTGGTAGACCACATCGTGGCCACAGTTGCGCCGACCGGTGTATTCCGTCGAATCGAACGGTGGCTCAGTAAATTCCAGATAGTCGCAGCGGCACGGCGGTTCATTGTGAACAGCACACTTGGCCGGAAAGTTCGAGTAGCTGTAGAAAGGATTAAAATTATTACCTCATTTAATCCTGCGCCAATGTGTGGTCCGAGGAAAAAAAGCGAATGATTGTTGATTGGCTTTCTTACCTTAATGAGATTTTGAAGTTGCACGATGGACATGTTACCAGCTCGAGCGTACAAACGTTGGGGGTGGTTTGGTTCACCAACGCCGTTCGAGAGAGCTAAAGGATTAAACACGTATTTGAAAGGGGAATGCATGAGCGCCGGAAATTACTGAGCTAAGAGGCTATCTTAAACGAATAGTTGGTGGGTCAGTTTTCAACCCCATTTTGACGATCTTTCATGGCTCGCATAGGAATTAGATAAAGTACTCATTTGAGCCTGCTTTTGTGAGGATATTCTGCCAAGCAAGAAACCATTTCTTCAGCACATTTCCTGCGATTCTAACTATAAATACCATTGTTACACAGCACGTATCATAAGAGGGTTAGTGCGAGTAAAGAAGCTTATGTACCTTGACCTTTGCCACCGTCTTCTTACTAATTAGCTCCTTTTGTCGTTCATAACATTTCAACAACAGTGGCGCCAAAAGGTCAATTTAGCAAAACTACGCGAATTAGTTTTTGGACGCTAGCCATGTGTCCTTAGAATCTGCGTTTCGTTTCGTTAGTAATTTCACAACAAGTCTTAAGTTTGCGCAGATGTCTAGAATATTCTAGTTTTATGCGCTCTCGTACTGCCTGATTTATGGTTCCGCGTTTACCGGATATGCTCTTTAGTGTTTTGCCTCCTCGTAATCCAATTATCAACCAACCAACTGACTCACCACAATCGATAGGCGACCCGAGAGCGGTAAACACTTACGTAAGGAATGGTCACATTAGTCGCTTGCAGCTGGCCACGATCTCCGAGCTCGAAGTAAACCCGATGGCCATTGTACACCCCGCAAATGTCGTTACTACGGAACACTTTCGGTAGGCATTGCACTGGTGAAATGCAACCGGAGCAGTAAAGAAGTAGCAAACCGATGGGAAAAACCACTGCAGGCAAACACTGAGCGCGCCCAGCCGGATGGCGATACAGCATGCTAGAACTGATGATAGATTTGGCAGTCTTCTACACACTTTCAATGTTTCCGAAACACACTTCCTAAACTTTTACTTTAGTTTAATTTTGTCCACTTAGTAGAGCCTTTCTTTTCGTGTACGTTCCGTTGGAAAGTCGCGATGATACTGATTTTCCGGAGAGCGGTTCGAGCGCTGACAACAGTTTTCCGGAAGCCCCACAACTACAGCGAGTGGGAGAGGGGACATTGGAAGAACATTGAGGACCAGCGTGTTATGCCGCACGCATAGGACATGCTGACTAGCAACAAGCGTGCAGGTTACGTGAATGGTGTTGTGTATGCGGGCTTTTTTATAACTGTTACCCACTGTCTTTTCTATTGTGATTTCTTCCATGCACGGCCGGTAGTTTCGTTCGGCCAGGATCATTGATCCTTATAGTTCTCCCCGGATAGAGTACGCTTGGGTGGGATGGTTATTTGTTTCTTTATGTTCTTTATTTGCGCTATGCGCGAAGAAAAAGGATTAAGTTAGACCATTATTCTTACTTCCATAGAAGGACATGCATTCATGTGGTCATGAAATATACTCTTTTGCATAATAACAATTAGTCTGCTCTATTATTACAACATACTACAACAGAAAAACATTTCGATCCATTTGTTTGCTAAAGCGAATTTATTACGGTTCAAATGTAACGGAAATGACATGACGTAATGTTTCACCTTAGAACTCCATTTTTTTGTCGCTGAGCGCCGCCGCCTTGCCTTTGAATGTCTGCTCCAACTTTCGGAGAAACTCCTCGAAGATTACGGTCCCCTTGAACATGCTCGTTTTTTTGTAGTCCTTAATCCGTGAGCGTGTCTCTTCACCTTCGACTGTGTTTTTTTCGTCGAACGTGTTCACTTCCTTCAGCAGATCGCTGTGCAAACGGAAAGCAGTGCATAAGCAATGAAATTTCACATTATTTCGCATTATTTCAAGTTATGGCATAAGACTTACGTTATCGTTGGCACATCGGTCGGATCGAATTTGAAGGCGATATTGGGATTGAAGGGTATGCAGACCTTCCCTGTTTTCGGGTGCACGCAGAATGGTGATTTCAGCAAGTGGTTAAATCCTTTCGTAACGTTGATGTCGAGGCGCGGGTACGTGAACGCCAGAATGGTTTCCTCGACGACGAACTTGTACCGCCGATAACGATTGTTGCCCGTTACGCGCAGCTCTTCGAAATATGATGTAAACTCCTTCCATACGCGCTTAGAATCGCCCTGTGCCGACTTGAGGCGCTTCTCGAGGTCCGTGCGAGTGGCGGGATCCTGAATGTTGGCCAGCAGTTTCTTTACGCCCTCGGCCGTGCCGAAAATATTCTGATCCACAAGGCATATCTCCTCGAACATTGGTTCGATGATACGGTACGCCCGTTTTACACTCGGATGCATCTCATCGTGGATGATGACGCGCGAAGTTGATCCCTCGCCGCCGGAAATGAGTACATTTAAGTATTGCGCGATCGCTGAACGAGCAGCCGTGTCCAGGTGTCGGGCCGATTTATCCGACACCCAACAATGTATACCACGGCGACCGCTGAATACCCACAGCAAGTGATCAAACCCGAAATCCTCACGCAAAGCTTCGTCCAGTACGCGACACGCAATGGACATAAACTTCCAGCACAGCTGGCATGCATTGGCCTCGTTGCAGCATGTACGAATATCGTCGTAATCTGTCATATCGATATCAAACACGAGTTCGCGCTGGACCGGATGCATGGCAATGCTGCCGCGATGATCTTTCGGGCGTATGTTGTAGACGGCTCCGATGTCAATTTTGAACGGCGCTTTTGTGCATATTTCCCGCTCGAGGTCTTGTTGATTTTCGAACGATTGGTACCGAATGTAGATGTCATCCTGCAGAGTGAACGAAAACTCTCGATTGGAAAATACCGAAACTTCCGCTGTGGAGAAAAGTGTTTTAAATTCACAATTAGCGAACAATTAATGACTGACTCAAGTGCAACGCTCCTTTTTTACTTACAACGTCCGTAAGACATCCATCGATAAAACTGTTTATGGGGAAATAATCGCTTATAGTACAGCGGTAGTAAGTCCTGCAATATATTAGGGTCAAAGCTCGTTTTAGCTTTCGTCTCTTCTAATTCGGGCATGATTTACAAAGCGGGCACACAGATGACGAAAAGAGTCGAGAGACCAAAACACACAAAACTAAAAGCGTCCCACAACTGCAAAGTGAAGCAATTGAAACGAAAACCGAAAGCGCGCCAAATGGTAAATAAACAAATCAATCTAGACAGCTGACCAAGGTGGGTTCTAAGAGAGGTGAGCTCTAAAGCCTGATCGTGGCAGCCATATTGACATTGATTTGTGACAATTGTTCCCTGTTTTGTTTACCAATTATAAATCGCAAAAAAGTTAGCGGAAGTACAGTAGATATCCGACATACACAGTACTCTACATATGTGGATTCGGAGAAACGCGGTTTTCAAAATTTGACAGAAGATTGGGTTTATTACAACGATGTAAATTCCTGAGATGTGCAACCATACGAAAAAATATGCAAATTACACATATGCACAACTTACGTTTTTTATTTGGTTTATTGCAATTTATATTGTTTGAATACGCTTGCATTGCATTCATATTAACGGAAAAAGTAAAATTATTAATATTCTATGATACATGTACACAAAAACTCCATCTCTTGACTCCTAGTATAAGCTATGTGTTTGAGATACGTAAGTCGGATATCGACTGTAGTTTACTCGATTAACCTATCTCTCCCATGGGAAAAAACGTAAACGCATGCGTTTGCGTAAAACTGTGACCACTCAATAAAGCTGTAACCAGGGGTTTACTCCTACTGTTAAATTAACTTAAGTAAGGTCGCAGGATCGCCTACGATAATCTGATGGCTATCGCGAAGCAATCGTGTGCCTCGCACGGTCAAACGGCCAACGCCCTCAATTGAACTTGAAAATTGTTGTAAAATAATGTTGACCACGCGGTTTTTCCACTTTTTCTTTCTTTTTCTTGGCGTAACGACCTCTTGGTCATGCCTGCCCGTTAAGGGTTTACGAGACTTGTTTCCCTGTTGTACGTGGATAGTCAGTCCTCTCGTACAGGGGAGGGTCCGGTCTCGGTTGGGATTCGAACCCACGCCGTCGAGGTGGTGAGCCCCGGCGCTCATGGGCCGATTTTCTAACCGGCGCTACCGCTCGGCTGTCGAGGACCCCCCGAGGGTTTTTCCACATTCTACGCATTACTTGGGTGAAAAATAGCATGATATCAACAGCATGTTCTTCACTATTAAAAATAACACCAACTTTGGAAAATAACAACCCAAGGAGAACCTTGCTGCACTTTCCTACCAAAGGTATACATGCCTACCAAAAAGAACCTGGCTAAGTGTATTTTTGGTAGGCTTTTTTGACATTTACACCTCATAACCTACCAAAGCGTATTACCAATTACCTATTTCGCGAAGATTTTGGCGGAGATCTCCCACCTGTATGTTAGAAGTTTTTTAACACTTTTTCAACCAACTGTCACAACATTGGTGGAGCAAAAAAAGATCTTTGACTCGACATCACTTTGCAGCTGACAGTACAATGCTTGTCAAGCCATTCATCGAACTGTATATCATATTGGAACTGGGTTCGGCATGACGAAAAGTTTGTCCAACGAACCCATAGGTTAAAAATATTGGAAGTAAATCGGAATGCGTGACGTTTGTCAAAAGTCAGCTGTCATAATAAAAGCAGACAGTCGAAAAAATTTGTTAAAATGTCCACAAAAGCAAAGCAATGTTTGATGGTGAAAAGTAATATTTAATGGTAAACTGTTTCTTACGAAAATTCCGTCAACACCTCGGTCTGATTCAAGCCGTCGCTTTAGCTCCTGTCTACATCGTCGGCGTTTCGGATTCTGCATAACCTAAAGCAAGCAATCCAAAACAAACATTCACGCAATCGAACCACTCGTGAGGGTAGGACGGGCAGCAGTTTCGTTGGCGTACGGTGGCCCTGGCACTAAGGAAAGACATACAATTTTGCGACGAACTGGAATCCGTGTGTGGACGGGCAACGCGCTGGAGACATGTACTGCTTGCAATGCCTCATCCCGGTGTTATTGATTCCCAAGCCGACGAATCCGGCGCTCATGCAAACCCACGTCATGTTTATCGTGCTCTACCTGATCGGATTCTTTCTGGAGCGTAAACCCTGCACCATATGCAGCCTAGTATTTGTGATGGCCGTTTTCCTGCTATGCAACAGTGGCAACTGTTTGTTTTGGGGAAATTGCGAGGGTCATACTTGCGAGAATGGCTAAACGGCACCAACCAATTTCCCAGCGGCCACGTTGACGTCGAACGATGATGGACACAGGACAATGAGGCGGTGCTGGCAGAACATAATCGGACGATGGGAAAATGAGCTAGTTAGTTATGATAGTTTTAAACATCTTTTTCTTTTTTCAAACCTTCCCTCCTTTGTTTTGCATTCGATGTGTTCCCGCTGGATTCGAAAGGTATTAATGCCGTTCCGTTTTCCTGGTGGTGACAAACGGTGTGTTTCTTTGATTCTATCAGTTTATTCACAAACGGCCAAAGATTTAGAGAAATGTGTGACTTGCTGATATCAGCGGCTAGTGCGCAATAGGATTAGTAGCAGTTAGATATAGCTGAATCATATTTCCCTCGTTGTAAACCCCCTTTTTCCATGTACTCACTTGGAAAGACACTTTTTGAGAACGCAAAGACTTTTGAAACTAATGCTATAGCGGTTGTGCTGTGCTCGTTTGCGAGTTGAACTGAGACTCCGGGATTGATTGGCTGATAGTGAACTGCTGTTAAATAGAAAACATAAACGTACCACATAAGAAAAGTGATCATAAAAATGTAGCCATCGAAAATATACAGTGTCGAAGCATAAAAAATAAGAAAAAGAACAGGTATGCGGAAGGCAAACAGGAACATGCAGGAGTAGGAGCTTTATCGGGACTCTTCTTTCAACAAAAACACTAAATAACATATGTACCACTAGTCGTTATTCAAGCGTTTGGCTATTCTAAACTACCCAATATTCCCCTTCCTCAACTGTGAGTAGAAGGAAGGTAACATATAACATCTTGCGACACTGTAGTCCGTTCAAAATTGACCGTATCGTAATCGTCCAGCAATCAGCCCAAACAGATTTCCTAGATTAATCGCGTCTACATGCAAACGAACCACTTTGCTCCAAACATCATCCAACCGTGTTTGATGGCACTTGGTGTGATAGTGAAATGAAACAGGAAAACAAACGAAACGTATGAAGGAAAATAAGAAACTATTGCAACCCGCGGTGTATCAAACATAGCGTGCACATGGCGTGCGTATATGCGAAATTAATCAAAATTCAGAACACGTGGGAGTGATCAATCTAAAAGATCGAACGATTAATGTAAATAGTTATGAACATAAATGTAATATTTATTTTTTAAACCACCATAAAACCCTAGGTTAGCGTGTTTAAAACCATTAAAGCAAATGAAAACGTAAACTAATTAATAAAAAAAATTAAAGATAATCGTTCCTGCTGTTCAGCAAATTCCCAGCGTGTTCCAGTAAAAAAAAGGAAAGAAATTGTGTGACCCATTTTTAAATCGTTTGTAACGGATAGCAAACATTTCTTTCAAAATCTTTTCTTTTTAGAATAAAGCTGAATTGTCCCTTGATCAATTAAAATTATTATTGATTTATTATCAGCTTTGCACATACATTTTAGACAATTTGCCCTTTAAAAACAGGAAGCGATCGTTAACATTCGGCGACAAACCTAATGTTCTCCTACAATGAAACACCTTATTAAAAAACAAGGGATGAAATAGGAAAAGTGTGCACTCGGCGGTATTTTCCAGGATGTCGGTGTGTCCAGATAGTTACAAATTTTATTGTAAAAAATGCTGTTCTTCTTTCAGTTGCACTTATTGGTGGAGAAGGTATCGCATCGCTTTCCTCGTCTTTCTGTTGCTGTAAAATCTTTCAATTACACATGGACCAAATATGTGTACTTTAACCCCTTTTCTCTTTCACTTCGTCTCTTCCTTATCACTTAGCGTAGGAAACCTTTCGATATGGTGTGCACAGCTGTTTGTGGTTGTATTAAAACAATCCCGTCGTTACCCTTCCCATGCCTGGTGATTTGGTACCAGTGGGAATTGTGTCAACTGCTACAACATACCATCTGCTATGCATAGTCACTCCAATCCAATGTATATTTACATGCCATCTACGCTTTCCTGGCTGTTGTTCGCCTACGCTATTGAGATTCGTTCATTTTGCCAGACTTTACCTATCTTCCTGGCTCACAGAATGTAAGCCCGCCTACCCATTGAAGCCAGATTCCTGCAGAAGAGGGTCCAACAGTGTCCATTATTGGTGTAGTTATGTTTTGTATTCGTGTGGTAGTTCTGTATTAAAATCACATGTATTCTTTTTTATTTGTTTGCAGGCGGCTGGTGAGCACAGAAACAAAAGAAGAAGAAGAAGAAAACAAGCCCATAGGGCGTTGCGGACAGGAACTTCCGTCCGCCCAGTTTGTACTGATCTAAACCGATCGTGGTTGGACATCTGTAAAATAATAAAACAAGAAGATGGTTGAGCTTTTCGTAACATCATCGATCGTTCGGGGGTTTGTAACAGCCCAAGATCGATACTTACAATGCGGGCGGACAGCATCCTCCTCAGAGGGAGCCGTTTCCACGACCTTGCCAGGAAGGTTGATCGGAGTCAGTAGGCTGCGACCGTAATGGATACGTCCCATCGGGATCATTTCCTGTGATTCCGGCTGATGTGGCTGTTGCTGCTGTGGTTGCTGCGATGGGAGCTGCTGCTGTTCTTGGTCCTCCTGGTGCGCCGTTTCCGGTTCGGTGGGACGTGGTGGCTGCTGCTCCTGGAGTTCGCGCTCATCCGAGTGCGGCGAGGGACCTTCCTGATTCGGGGCGTTACGATACGAATCGGTTTCCTCTTCGCTTTCCTCCGACTCGGCGATACGGGCAATGAGCGAACGCAGCTGCTCGGTGAACTTCTGCGCGGCAAAGTCGGCAACGTTCATCTCGTCCGACGAGGGCATGCCGAACTTCTGCATGGCCATATCGAGTGGCATCTCACGGATCTGTACCTCCTGCGGTTGCGGTGGCTGGGGTTGCTGCGGCTGCTGGGGTAGCTGTTGCTGCGGCTGCTCCGGTTCCGGCTGGCTGCGCATGATCTGTGGCGGCAGGAAGGGGCGCATGATCTCCGGGATTGGGATACGCTGCAGGTGGATGCGGACCTCAGTGCGTGGCGGCATTTCTGGCTGGGGCTGCGGGGGAGATTGCTGGTGCATCTGGGCGGCAATGATCTGAGGCAGCTGCCGGAGGAATGGATGGAAGTTCGGGCGTCCCATTGGTGCGTCCGGGTGCGGTGCCTGCATCATCTGGGCTGGAATCGGAGGAAGCTGCTGTGGCAGCTGCTGGGGCTGCTGGTGGGGCTGAGGCTGATTGTGAGGGTTCATGAAGGGCATACGGAAGAACGTTTGCGGCATCTGACGAATGATCGTCTGGGGCGCTGGGCCCATCTGCTGGGGCAGATGAGTGATTGGACCGAAGGCACGCACTGGCGGAATCGGAATCAACACCTGACGGACGGGTTCAGCCTCTTCATTCCTGTAAGTAGATTAATGTACAAAAGTACACTAGTTAGCAACTTCCTTCATGCATCCCATGAGACGAATTGCTTACTTCAGCTCGTTTCCAGATTCGCAGAAAATGGCAATGCGCTCGCCGGTGACCTTCTGCTGCTTGGGATCGGTGGCCATATCCATTCCGAACGGAAGGCGCATCATTTTGGCGGGAGAATCAACCATTTCCTCCGAACGGCGTCGCTCGACGATGCAGTTCATGCGGGATCTAAGGCAAACACATTAAAGGAAATCAGTAAGGAATGGTTCAGCGGTACCCTGGCATCACAATAGCACATACTTCTGGTTCTCCCGTAGGATGGCGTTTGCCAGGTCGGTCAGATGCAGATCCAGCGGTAACTTAACGTGGATACGATTGTTCATGTCGACCGACTCGTCGCTCTCGCCATCGTTCGACGAATCGTCTTCATCCTCGGAATCGCTCGACTCATCCGAATCTTCCTTGTGCTGCTTGTGGGACTCCTCCTGCTTGTGCTTCTTGGCGTCGTCCCGATCGATCGTCTGGAGGTTGGATTCGTCGGCCGAGAGGTTGTCCTGCATCAAAGCCTGCGCCTTCGGTAGTTCCTGTCGAAAAAGGCAAGCGAGAAAGTTCACGGGGTGAGTAGTTGAATAACATCGCTTTGCTATATTGGGAAGTACAGCTAGGTAACGACTCGCGATTGTTGCACATCGTCTGGTAGTTGTTTGTAAAGGAGCACCATTTTGCCCGGCTGGTTAAGTTAGCGTGATGTAAGAGTACCCCGTGTAAGTGTACGTGCCGCATGAACATCTCACATGCGACATGCTTCCTCGTTACATTGCGTAAAATGTGCTAAGTAAGTCGCTCCAACTTTAAGTTGAATGACTCACTTGAACCTCAACCGATGGCATTGGAGAAAAAACAGCTATAAAGTTTAAACTTTCCATGGATTTTCTAAAGAAATCGACTAGCATCTTAGCGTATTAAAAACGTTTTGAAAGTTGGGTAGATAAAACACCACATAGTCACGCAATTGAAAGCGTGTCTTCGTGGTTTGCATTGGCACTGCAGTACTGGAATGCAGTGCCGATAAAACATCCCAATCGCGTTCTAATTATGGAACGCATGTTGCCACACATTTAGTTAGGATAGATGTACTTAATACCACTTAAGCATCGAAACGTCGTGTACTGGTCGTGAACGTATTGCACAACTCGGTTGGATGATTGAATGCATTAAACAGAGGACAACGGTGCAGGTAGATACATTTCAATGCAGCTAAAGTAAAGGTGTCCATGGGGAGATGAAGATAAAACGATAGCTTTACTTTTAGCATGTCATACGCTACACATCGGATACTAATCTCTTTTGCAGATAGGACCTACATCCAAAAACACTAAAAAGATCACGTGACATAAAAAATGTGTTTGTGTGAGTCTATGAGTTGTTATTTAGTATGTGAAACATGATTACTAACCCATTATTAGATAATGATATTTTTAAAGGTCATTGCGGAAGTAAAATTAATTTTGTTATAGCTATTTTTAAATCTCATTTCTCTTATATTTATTATTAAAATAACAATGTACAAACTCAGTTATTTTTTTATTTAACATGCGTTAATAAATAAATCCAACAGTTTTATGAAAAGTTATATTAGAAAGTTATATTGTAATCGTTAATTGGTATCTGTTTTTGTGTCCGGTAGTCTAACATGAACTTCGGCTCTGCAAGGTCACTTATTCTTCTTATTTTAATAATTAATGTTTTCATTTAGATCATGAAAACTGCTCTTGAGAAGGTGTTCCAGTCATTTTGCGCAGAAAGTGAAATAATCAATAGGAAAATCTCAAAATAGAGATTTCAGTATTTTCATGTTGTAAGTAAAATCACAAGTTGGTTCAACCATTTTCTTCCACACCTCATTCGTACTGCACTTTTTCGAGAAAAGTAAAGAAAAAACATTCTGAGAAGTGGTCTCTAAATGCACGGGGTACATGAATGCGTGTTATGAATCGACCTTTCTTCCAAATTAGAAACAATCCTCATCTCTTACGAACTACTCTAAACACCGTTCGATGAATTTGAAGTGCATAGGAAAAGCCCCCCTCCACCCTCCATGGCGATGATGATGATGGGCTCCATCCATTCAGGAAGGCCCTATCTTGGCCCTGGGGCTGATCGGTTGAACGTACGATGGAAACGATTTTCGTTCATCGATCTACCCTCCTGAGGAGGGCCTTCCCTTGTTTGGTTGTTACTTCATCTGATTGCCAGCAGAAGGATAGATATGCTACTGGAGTCGGTTTCGTGATGGACGCTGGAACGGGAAACCTTTGAACCTCATCAATCCTCCTTTCTCTCCTTCACACACACACACACACACACAAAGCACCATCGAGACGGAGTATTGTGGTTTGAAAAGTGGGAGTCCCCGGTGGGCGCAAGGGAAACAACTGATTGTTGCCGCGGATCCCACTGCACGAGGTTGATAGGCGGCTAGAAGATAGTGAGCAGAAAAAAGTGAAAGTGGTTTTACCACAATCGTGGAAGAGCAGCTCTTCATCTTTTCCCCCCTCGAGTGCCTGCTTTCTTCACACTGGTGCTGTTATTATTTTTTGTTATTAAATCCCTTGCCTCGCTTGTGGATGTGCTCTCTTTTTCCATCTGTAACACAAGCATACACACACAAACATAGATTTGTTCCCTGCCTAAAGTCACTGGAGCGCCCGATTTGTAACCTCGCCAGAGGTAAGTAAATCAGATGATTTCAACCGTACTGCAAGCGACGAACCCGAGTTCGATTTCCGACCGGTTTTGTTTTCGGATGGGATTTGTGTTTTGGGCTTGGGTCCCAAAACGGGTCCGCAGGCAGGCAGTTGCAGCCAACCTTGTTGAAGGGCTTAACAGCCTACGCCACGAAGAGTCTAGTGACCTTTCCACAGTGAAGACGAACGTTGCGCTCAGACGTTGCCAGCAGCGGGATAGCTCTTATGATTCTGATCCTCGCGCTCCCGGGGGGCATCTAAAAACGTTACGTAACGGTACACGTTATTTCCTGGCATCATCTCAACAGCGGGGAGGGTGTAGAATCACTGCACTTAGCTTGCGTTCGATGCGCATTGAGGCTCGGAGGCTGCGGTACACCAAAATAATACGGTTTCACTTTCATCTGGCGGAATAGAAAGTCGAGTTTCGATCGGCGTACGCTAATGTGCGGGAGGGCAATAAACAAGAGAGATCGGCAAAAAAGGAAAAAGCTAAAAAAAAACATACAAACTACATCACTACACCACTTCATGAGTCATGATGTCATTTGGCAGCCGATGTTTTCTCACTTCTCTCGCGGGCTCAGGCAAATCGCTGTTTTCTGATCGTTAACTCGCGCCACCAAAAGTGAGAGGAAACCGCAACGCGACGATTTTGCCACACGGATGAACTTCGCGCCTACATTGTGTGTTTGTACACTTTTCTCAGGGTTTAAGGCTAACGTTCACAGATTTTGCAACCTCTAACACGCTCCAAACGAACGAACTTTGGGAAGACGCTCGTTATTCGTGCATTTGTTCCGCGCGCAATATTTGCGAAACATCTTCACACCATGCTTCTTTCTTTTCTTGTTGTGTGCCGCGAATGGATCGATTTTTGCACGTGCTAATGAGTGAGATAAACAGTGAAAGGCAATTGATCTTCAGTCGTCCGAAAGAGGTTTGACACCATCCCTTAAAGTTGACAAATGTAATTCGTCGCTACCTTTCGCCTTGCGGTCAGTTTTGTTTTGTCGTCGAAGGTGCAGCTTTATTTTTCAGATTCTCATGGACGTGCATGCAGGCCAGCCTCGGGTTAGGGACCGTGAGGTTGTACCCACAGGGGGCGTAAAAAGACAAATTATCATGCAATAACATCTCCCCAGCACAAAAATACGTGCACGGTCGGTTGTTTACAAACTTCCACACAGGACACATGAGTATTTTTTCCCTCACACCAGACAAGGTGACGAGTTGAAGAAAACCGAAAATATAAAAAAAAACAAATAAATAAACAAACCACGGGATCGGACTGTTTGCTTTTTTGGTTCGCATGGGAGGAATGATTCAGCACCAGCTTCGGTGGCGTTACAAAAGTTTCCCTCCTACAGGAAAGGATAGCATGTTGCAGTATCACTCGCGTCGTGCGTGATATTTTGCAAAGCACCCACACACCATCATAACATTTATTTTGGTGAGGGAAGGAAAGCTTTCATTTCGCCAAATTTCTTCCTCCATTTATTAGCTGTTTGTTTGTTTTTTTCCGTACACCACGTTACGTGAACGTTCAAATCCGGTCAGTGGGCAAAACCACAAGTCGCGGTGGTTTCCTTTTACTTTGACTGCGTACTGCACGACATTGTGAAGAAATGAAAATAAAACGATAAAGAAAAACAATAGTCGGAAAGAGCTCGCAATGCACGTAGTGACGCACGTGCGATCGATTGCAGTGTACTTTGCTTATGCAATCACGGGAAAAGGGGCGAACCACCTACACCACACATTGAATAAGTGCATTGGAAAACATCTCGATACGGTCGTTGGCGGTGGATCGTCAGGTCAAAGTGTTTAGCCGACGTTGTGGAACCTATTTTATTGATGACATATCGAAGGAAAAGTTGAACTGTCTTCCATGACTGAACGTTTCGTGGACCTTTCAAGGTACATGTATCCAATTAAACTTTATCAACAAAATTACATACCAAAGCAAAATCACCCCCAGTAACGTTATTGATACGATCGCGATCGCGATCGAGCTGTAGGTAAGAGATGATTGTTAGTTTTTCCTTTCGTCCCCGAGCGCAATTCAACTTTTGTTTTGCTCATCACCGCAATTACAGCGTAGGCGCACTTTCGTTGTTTTCATCGAAAACAAACGGGGGTTGCGCTCACTATCAAAAGGGCAATCGAATGAGGGGGCGTATTTGATGGGGGTGAGATTTCTGTCCGCAACGAAACCACGTCCACGAGGCACAAATTATAGCAAATCAATTGCTCATTGTTTCGTTCGCTCGCCAAACAGGGTCGATAAAGGTGGGATGAAAATGGGGAGGTGGTTGAAGATTCACCTGGGAAGCGAATTCCGTAGAATGCGACGCTACCGTAGGGTGGTTTGGAGGATTGGGTGGCTTCGAAATCGAGTGAAACTACGGGCGAAAGGAATGCACGTTGCTCAGTCGGTCATAAATAGGACAATTTGCAAAGAAAGGAAAAATTAATTATCAAACCAATGGGTGAAAACAAAACTATCTCCGCTGGAGGCCTGCCGCTTGTTCGGTATTGTAAAAGCGATGTATTGCTTCCGGTACATGGAAACCCGTGTCCCAGTTGGTGTTTGTTGCGATCGTACAGTCACGAAGCCGATAGAATGCGTATTTGGAGCGCTTTTCCGTGTTCCGCCCTGCTCGGGTTGAGGCGGGAGGGCACGTTTTAATCATCTCAGGGGATGCATCCGTTCGATGTCACGGTATGCCATTTCCACATTTTTTTCCTAGTTTTATTTATTTCTAGGTTATGCGGCAGCAACTGACTACAGATTGCAGTGGATTAAAAAAAAGTGCGGGGCACGTTTCGTTTGCCATTTTCCCGTGCAGTTTCCTTTTGCCTCCCCTCAACACGCTTATCGCGAGGTGATCGGTGTTTTAATTAACTTTACGATGCGACTCATCAGCTTGCATCGACCTCACCATGTAATGTAGGGTGGGAAGGTAATTTTCTAACTAACAAGGTTTCGGGCGAATAGAGTTGAGAGGGTACAATCGAGTAGAGGAAAAAGTGAAAAAAGGTGGCTTCGGTCAGCTTAAATGCGCCATTTTTCCTGCTATACATTGGAACAGCTGCCAACTGAGAGAATAGTTAAAATTAGCTTCATAGTTTGTGCGGCACTTTGACGCAATAACAAGATCCGTCCAAGATCAGGTATCACTTGCTCCACCGGACGGTTCTTTCCTGCTTTCCATTACGTAACAGATGAAACAAAATAGCTTCTGTTGTAAGAAAATCTAGCAGATATTCATCTCCCATAAAACATACCTCAGCCTCATGAAGGTGACCTATCGGTTGGTTGTACGCCATAGACGACACAGGGAAGCAAACAAATGAAACAAACGCGCTTGTTCTAACATTGAACATCTTGGTAGTCAATGTTTTTATTTTTATATTTGTGGAACTGTGGAAATAACACATACATACAGCATCCAGTGTGTCGATGTCACAGCATTTTTTTTTCGTTTTTATCACACATCGGTGTTAAGGCGATTTGAAGGTTTTTTGTTTGTCTGACTCTTTGGCATTAACAAAAATAAACCCCAACAGAGGCAATCCAGTAGGTTCTAATCAAAACTGGTTTGAGGTGGAATATCGCGATGGCATCGAAGCGAATAAAACCAGAATTTTTGAGATGTTGAGCAATAAACGGAACCAAGTTCGGTGCTGGTTCACTGCCTCGAGGATCTTTTCCAGAGATCGATGAACTTTTCCAGTGTGATCATAAACAGGCTGAGCTGTTTCTTGAAAGAAGATGAACCTGGACTGGTGGTTCTTTTGACTGAATTTCTTCTCGGATTTTCTTCCACAATTAAAAAAAAGCCGTAGTCGTTTACGCTTTCGTTGCATTAATTTAATAGTTCCATGAAAAATTAAAAACGTATCATTCCTCTGTCATTTACGGCTAAATAACCTTTCGTACGGCCTATTAAACTGCTTTTCACCGTGTAACCGCCACCGATTAACGTTGCGAATCGCGTAAGTCACGAACTGTCCTTGATTTTCCAAATGTCATGAGGGGAGGACAAGCTTTATCTTAAACTGGCGATGAGTTTAATACGGAGCTGATGTCGTAAAACGGTACCGAAAAGGGTGTTTATGATGGATGGCCGAACCGGACGGATGCACCTCGTGGGGTGATCACCGTCGTGCGACTATTTGTGTATAATTTGCATCACAAACGGTTCTCCCATTCGTGGGAGTGCTCGACGGTCGACGTAATGCAATGATAGACAGCTTCTTGCCCATTATAGTACGCAAGATGGATGGGTCGGGTTTGTAAGTGCCTTCCTTTCGATGCACTGACGGTACTGAAAGGGCAATTAATAGTGGTCCGCCAGAGGATCGAATCGGTTGTCATTGTTTCGCAAGGGAATTGGCTATAAATCAAAATTCCAATCAGTCCAGCCTATCCGCAACTTGAGTTTTATAATATCGAACCTAGGATACACCATCGGGAGATAGTTCACAGAGATATAAAATTTAAATTGGATGCTAAGCGGCATCTTCCATACGTCGAATGCATTGATAACGATGCAGACAGGAAAATGATCAAGCGCAAACATAATTCCTTTCCTGGTAATTTCACATTTCAATAAATCTCTGGTGCGATGGCAACGTTTAGTAGTTGCCTTATTAATTCAACTCAACCTGTCGGCTTACATAGGTGTAAAAACATGCAAATCCTCAGCCCCGTGGCTCGGTCGGTGCCTTATCGTTATTGATATTGCCCGTGCGGAATAATTGCACCCACTTACAGGAGCAACGAGAACTTAGTACACCTCAAACGAATCCATTTACAAGAGGACTTACCGATTAGCTGGCGTTTGCGGTATCTGCAGTGCACCGTGTGAAACGGTGGAACCCCAGAACCTTGAACTATTCGCATATAAAACTGGTGCGTTGGCACGAACTGAACCTGTGACCGAGTGGTGTGTGAAAAAAAAATACAAAACTTCTACCACAACCGTGCCATAAAGCTGTCGGTCGGCCATAGGCTACGTTCCTGCTTTCATGATCACGTAAGTTCCCGGATGGAAGTTCTCGTCTGAGACGGCTCTAAAGGCCGCTGGAGCCGCCGTTGCCGTTTTGCGGTGGGCACGAAAAACAATCGTAGCCGTGGTGCTTTACGACATTGGCTCTTGGCCTCTCTCCCCCTATTGTTTACTGTAGAGTCAGCGGGTGAAGAAAAGCCTTAAAAACCCTTTTAGCATAGCCACCAAATGCACTAGATGACTCTTGGCCATCGGTGCGATCTGCCATTTGGCTCAGTTTTGTTTTGACGTCACAAATGTTGACGATTTTTTTTTTAGAAACTTCATCGGATAAGAAACTAGCGGGAAACAGATAGGCAGCAAAGTTGTGGCGGATACATTTAGTTGTGTTCGCCGGTTGTCGCTTGTTGTTGCGGTGACAATCCTGCATGTCATGGTCGGATGGACCCTCTGGGCTCGACCGAAGAAGTGTTGAACTTTGTTTAGCGTTTCTAGGTGAGAGGCGCACAAATTACCTTGCACTTTGTAAATAAATAAATGCTTTTTTTTGCAAATAAACAAACGTAGAGATTGCAGCTCCAAGAAAGCATCTAGGCCACTACTCTGAGCAATGAGTCTTCAAGAGTTAACAACATCAGCAAAAAGGCCAAAGCTCGGTCCGGTTTCTTGGATGACGCTTTTTGTTGTGGGTTTCCACACCGCTAAATAGGCGGGCGTGTCGTACGCGTAAGTTGGTTGCTAGAAAAGAGACCGTGACCATTTTCATGGTCCGATAGGCCGTAGTGTAACGCCCAGATAAATATAAATTATTCAATTCAATGACGACCTGGCGTCAAAGTGGCTCTTGTATCGCGAAGGATTTGAGATTGTGGGTTTGTCGACTCTTTGAGTTTTACGATGCTTGTATATGCATGGGAAAGCGATAAATCTTGAGACTAATATTAAAGGGATCTATTATTGTGCAGAACTGGATCCAATCAAGAAATCGTTAGGTGACACTTACCTGCTGCATCGCCTCCAGCATTAGCTCCTTGTTTAGGACTGCATCGAGGGCCTGCATTTGGTCGCAAGACTGCTTGGCCTGCAAATAGGACGAGGCCAGGATGAACGATCCCAGAATGAAGGACGATAGCACCACGGTGATGGCGATGATCTTGGCGATCTTCACCGAATTGGCCTGGCGCACTTTGTAGGCCTGTGAAATGGAAGTAAGCATTAAGAAGCACGTTATTAAGATTATTCAAACGGAAGAAGCACTTCTAATGAATGTAACATGGCGTAATGTAATCCCTTGCGCAGTCTAGCTTACAATTATTAGAACTAAATTGCAGGCAAAGAGAAAGTAATGGGTTAAGATCGAGTGATAACCACAACACAATGTTCATAAAATAATTCCGATCCATTCGACCACTGTGCCGCTTTTCATCACTCCCATCATCAGTCTTTACGAACCGATTGTTGAACAAATTTTAGCAAACTAATAATCATAAAGTTGATTTGATTTGTCACGGCTTCCGGTGGAACTCGCGTGTCCGGGTTGACACGGCCGGAAAACGCACATTTGCATTAAAAGGGAGTAACACGGTTGGCTATGACAATTCCAGTCACGCCCGCGTGACGTCGCCTTTTTCCCTCTCTGTTACTCCCGGATCGCCCTGTCGATCAATCCAAATGGCGTTCCTTCTCCCGATCGGAAGCACTGGAATAACTTTCGATTGATTTGCACAAAGCGAAACAAAAAAAAAACAAACAATGTCACCGAAGGAACCTTAGATCATATGTGGATGCATAATAAAAATATTCTCCACCCATTTGCGTTTCCAGCCGCGGTTTGCGATGGTAAGTCAAATAGTATCGTTTCCATCGGCATAATCTCCTCTCGAATCGTTCGGTTTGGTGAAAGATTATATACTTCATTTATACCAACAACGGCAGTGGGTAAGGACACGACCGGATGCGTGGAGTGGGTCAGAGGGAAAGTCGAGCCATTGCAAAAAAAAAATGAACTAGCGACGGGGAGGTATATAATATATCCCATTTTTTTGCCTTTGAGGTGGGCTGAGTCAACATTGCAAGAGGTTTATTTTGCTTTGCTAACTGACATCATCCGGGTTGAGCAGACTTGAGCGTCACGCGGGAAGAGAAAGGGATTATAAAAATATTTTATACACATTTTGCATTGTTGTTTTTTAAACTATATCCATTAGTTTGGTTACCGGAAGCCCGCAGAGGACTTTCCACCAACCATTCACTTAAGCTGGCGGTTGCATGAAAGTTGCAGTTTTTGGATCGATTTTTATTTGCTTTACTCGTTGGTTTTTATTACTGAACCAATCACCACGCAGCACTCGCGATCGACTTGTCGGGAATGTTCGGTAAGTCTGAAAAAACGATTCCTGTATTTTTGTGTGCACATATGAAATGCAAACGTTAGTAGTCCATTTGCGATTGGAGTTTTCCAGTGCCGCATCAGCTCCAGATTTTAGCGACGTTGAACCGCTCGAGAGAAAGTGAATCACAACATACGCCACACAGAGAATTTACTGGTGACAGCCTGGATTCCAGATATTTCTGCGAAACACGGTTACTACTCAGACATTGGCAAGGAGAAAAACTTATATGAAAGGAAGTGAGCATAATGCTTCTGGTACGCATATGTTTTCATTGGATTTTTTTTTCTTCTAATGTTTTCAGCGTTTAGACGAGATTCATCGAGTTTAAGTCGCGATTCAGAACAATGTTGAAGTATATTATGAGACTGAATATGGTTAGTTTAATTTATTTACTTCTACACTGCCTTTCTTTACTAAAATAGTAGCTTCGTCCAACCATGGTTTATATTAATAGAGTATTTTTGCCACAAGATAGAACTGAGGTGTAATAAGTATGAGTGTAAGTGTAATGAGGTTTAGCTTACTCAATACCATATAAACCGAATTGAATCACTCCTAAATAAAATGGCATCATTTATTCGTGATATTCGTGCACTGCGTAGCTCTTTTCTGCATAGTTTCCCTTGGATAAACAGTTCTCTAAAGCGCATCACCACCAAGATTAATGATATACTGCTTTCGAGTCGTGGCACAAAAGACCCCGATGAACCCTTAGATTTCTCCTTCTTCCCGGAGATTAACGTTGCTCCATCTCGAATCCGCCACAAAGCTTTTCCCAGCTTAACTGACCTGAAAGTGGCGTGCAGATCGGAAGGGTGGATGGGGGATGCACACGACAAAACACCCGGCCGATGGGTAATTAAAAATAAATAAATCATCAAAGCACCCGCTTCGCCGGCGCTGTGGAAACTTCGGGCCTTTGGGTGAAGGTCACGGGAAGAGGATAAACTTTCCCGCATTTCCACGGTGCGGTTGCGGTGAGAACCCGAGACCTTTAACCAACATCCAAGACAAGAAATCACGCCATCTTTCGTTTGTTTTCAATCCTTTAATGCACCGATCGTTATCTAAGCTCGTTGCGAATGACTTGATGGCTCAAGGTATATTAAGGGGCTTTATCAAAATGGTTGGAACTATAATCCGCGTCAACAATGGTGTTGGTTTTACATAGCATAAAGCGACAAATGATGGTATGCCTTTCTAACGGGTTCGTTTGTGGTTCTTCCAGCATACTCTTAGTTCCATGGCCTTATATCGCACAACGGTATGCATTTGTTAGCCAGCAGGGCCTTACAGATCATTAATACTAGATCGTAGCTAAAAATTAACCCAAGACGCACATCGCAACGGCTGAGGCAGCGATATCAATCCGCAAAATTTATCCCAAATCATGCTGACGGGAATGATGTTTCGATTTGATTTTTTCCCCGCCTCGAGTGGAACCTTGATCGTCAAGAGAACGCAGCTGCTTCCAAACAAGTTCTGATTTAGCTCGAGGGCCAAGGGGCAGCCTAAAGCAACCTGGAATCTTTGGTGAAGATTCGTGAAGAACAGGCATCGCCTAGATCGTAGTTCAAGCGAAACGGAGGCTATCATTATTAACTTTGGCTACTCATCATTCATTAGCGCACTGGAGAGGGAAATGACGAGCGAAGTTGTTGTTGAGCTGAAGAGCGGACAGTGATTTACATGCGAATGGAGCGAGCTTGCACTACGATCGTGAATGGGGGAGCTTTTGAACGGCTTGTGTGAAGTTAAAAAAAATAAAAAAATAGAAAAAGCCCGATGAAATCTGTTGGATGTACAGCAAATGAAAAAAACGAGAGACACAATAAACTGTGATCATCACGACCAGCAAATGGCATGGAGAGTACTTTGCGCTAACATCATTAACGTGAGTATGGTAATTTTAGCGTCGATTCGTAGGAAAAGAAAAGAAGGGATGAGGAGGGGGGACGAGCGTAAAAAATACCCCACTGTTTGCTGACATCATCTTCTCTTTTGCCTACCCAAAATAGTTGGCAGATGGCGGTCAATGCGTTTTTTTTCGGACAATTTTCCTATGTTTTTTGTGCACTACCATTAAATTCATCTAAATTAAGTTTAGTTGACTGAAAACTATTACGCGGCATCATTTGAAAATCGGTTCACTCGCCATCGCACTCGCCATCGCGATCGTTACTTTGTTTTTGCCTGCAAAAGTTTATCACTTTTTAACTGGACTCGTTCGCCCTTAATCGCCTTTTTCGCGCGTGGTGAAGTCATATTTGGCATTAGAAATTGTACCCTTCTTTCGTCCTCGAACCGCCTCGCTGGAGTACATCAAACTGCCCTCAAACACACCAACACACACGCGCTAAGCAAAGATTCCTACCGTCACATCGCCCTACCGCACGTTGGCAACGTTATGCAATCTGAAGTGTTACGTCCGCAGCTGAATCGTCCCCTACCCTCTGTTTTATTTTTTCGCTCGGTACGATCACCGAGCAACTCGCGGATTGATTACTCGGCCCCTCACCTCGGCGGGTCAGTTTGGCCCGACGCAGCCCGAGAAAAGAAAAGAGCAAACTCAGAAAGCAGAAGACTACAACGCGCGACTCCACGACGAACTCAACCCGTTTCGGAGTCGAAAAGAAGTTGGAAAATGGTTGGTGCGGACGGATGCATTCGGAAAACTCCAACCGAATTCCGGTGTCGCTGTGTGCATTTTTTCCCCCTTTTCTACACGAATTTAATCCCGCGCCGACAAGCACAAACATGCGTCCTACATGTGGCTTTCGTGATTAGCTACGACAACGTGCAGCTGCGGACATGGGCTTTACTAATTCACGAGAGTCATTTTCCCACCATTTTGCAGATACTGCAATCATGCGCTCATTGTACCGTCGCAGCAGTAGGACAAGACTGGTTCAAAAAAGCTTTGAACAGTAGCTACTAAAGTAGTTGTCTAATGCAGCTACCACAATGGGTAGCGATTGATGTATGAAGGTTTTCGGTTTTTTTTTTCAATCATAAATCCCCCTTCCAGTAGCCTCGGTCGTATTCGAACCGGCGGGAGTCATTATGCCACGGGGCGCCGCTGAGAAAATCATAAATATCTGCTGGACTTTTTCAGCTCGAAGTTATATGTGACGCTCTCTACCGAAAATCAATCAAACGCGGCGAATTCCCAAATCGTATGCATCGTATTGATTTTCTCACCAATGGTTTTTACCAAGAAATCATTAAATCACTACCTCCACGAAAGGAGTGAGTCTCTTTTTTTTCGTGGGGTTTTGTTTAACAAGGCGTTCCGAACATGCACGCGATATCTTCGCGAAACGTTTTTCAAATACCCTTAGGGTGGCGGTACTAGAAGCACACTAACCTACTACGAAACACGGTCAGTTTGAGAGGACCCCTGGGCCGTACCGAGATCCGTCCGTCTGGTCCGCCGTTGGCCATCGACCGATCCCAGATCATACGTCGTCGCGGTATGTGTTCAGTGCGATGCTTGAAATGAAACAAAACGTCAATCAAACACACCGACCCAACCCTTCATTCCGCTCCGTCGGCGTTTTCTCTTTGTTTGCCACTTTTCCACCCCACCGGCGGACTCGTGGCCCACATTAGCAATGAAAAGCGAAATTGAAGACACTTGCGGGACGGACAGACATAATCATTGTTTTGCTGACCACCATGAATCGGCATGGATCGGACGCAACCTGACGGGGGACCATAGCAAAAAGGGGGTCAAATGTTGGCCCTAGTTTGACCGAACGCTTCTGTGACTTCTGTGGTTGGCGATACCGGGCATGAAGATCCTATCGGAATGAGTTGATTTATGTATGGAAAGGGGGAGTTTTCGTGACTTATGATCTCAATCATATAACCATCCCGCCCGGTTCGGACATCGGAACGAAGTGCAAAAATCCCTTAAATCCCTTCTTGTCTCACGTAAGACAACTCTCTCCCTTCCTCTCATCCAACATTTTCCACAACGACGCGTCCATGCCACCTTCGACCAGTCAACCCGAACCGAAACAGGCAAACATGGAGTGGAGTTGGTTGCGTCGCGAGCCCGGGATTGCCCGGAGAAGAAACGCTTCACGGTTGCTTGCGGTTTGATCTGCCGCTGGCGGGCAGAACCGACGTCGGTTACCGTGGCGGGACATGAACCGCGTCTAATCGGTTGTTTAACCGTATCACATCGCACTATTGGTAGAAGTCGATTGTTTCTCGCGCCAGAGTGTTACTTCAATTCAACCAGCGCTCAGCTCTTTTCGGTTGGTTTTCTTCGTTTCGTTCCCTTTGGATGCATGTGAGAAGAAGTTATTTAATCTCGATTTCTTTCTCGCTTCGATACGTCGTTCCCTGGCTGTACGGTACGTTATGCATGGCTGAGAAGAGATGTTAAGCAACCGATTGACTTGAGGCCGGAGCCAAAACATCTGAGTGAAATGTTCAGGGAAACTTTCGCACAAAGCATCAATCAGACAGTTGAAGCAACTGGAAATTGTGCTATAGATTTGAACAGGAAATGCAAATTGCGTCACTAGTCGATTGAAGCAAAATATAGCTTTGTTTTATGAACCATTGTAAACTGTTTATCAAAATCATGATTGTGGTCGCCAAACTAATAGATCTATGTTCGATAAAATGTAGCTTAGTCTGGTGGTAAATATTTTAACGATCGAACTTAGTTTAAAAAAAGAGGCTCCTAATGACAAAATTAATATTTTGACTATTTTGTTTTTTGAAATGCATTCAGTGGTCTGCCAAGAAAGCAACAAGCCTTAAGTTATTGAATGGCGAAAATTCTGCTTCAATATAAAAAGTTATAAATTTCTTATCGCCAATGTAATAGAAATCATTTTAGTTATAAAACGTGGAGTTAGTGTTTATTTTTTGGCTTTAGGCTAGTGTTTATTTTTAACTCGTCTTAATATAAGACATTTCACTAGCATATGCATTTTACTATGGCGAAATTGCTGTAAGCTTGTTGGAAGTAAATAAACCCGATAATATTTGCCTACAATCACAATCAGGTCACTGGATCGTGGACATGTTTTCACTTTTGTCGGTTCGGCGCAACCGCGGAAGAGTAAAATTGTTAAAGTGGTCATTTGCGGCAAAATCCGCCCGGACCGCAGGGAACCGGCCGGAAGTATATTAGCGTTTGTCTGCTTTTATCTGTCAGTATCTCGGCCTCCTCCTCCCCTTTCTCTTCCTCCTCGCGGCCGGTAATTTCTGGTCAACTCACGAACAACAATCAGACAGAGTCAAGCATCGGTTGAGCAGTTGGTTATTTGCTCATCAGCCGCACGAAATGTGGCGTACCCCAACCACCATGGGGACAGAGAGCAGATAGCCCTCATTACATTAATCGCTCGACGATCATTACGGGGAGTCAGAACACCATGAAGGTACCGTACCGTACCGTGCTTCCCCCGTACCGCGGATTCGACGTGCACGCGTGCGTTCTAGAACAATTTCCCCAGTTTGCGGGCCAACAAATTGGCGAAGCTGGCGTAGATAATTTCCGAAAAAGGTACGGAATTATTCTCCCAGTGCTCTCAGGTGCAACATGGCGGCCAGAGTGCGTACTTTCTGGCAGCTTTGGCTAACCCTTTCCATCGGGCCTAATTGCGGCATGCGTTTCACTTGAGATAATCCCAGACAGCTGCTCCGAGAGATTTAATTATTGCGCGCTGTTGTGTTCCGTTTTCCGCAACGTTGAATTTGCAACGTTCTTGCCAGAAACTAATGGCGCAAGCTTAACAAGGTTATGGTTTCTTTTTTAAAGTTGTTGTAATGGAACGCGCATATGATTCCCTTTTTTTCGTACTCCTCAGTTTTCTATCAGGAATCGCAACCCGAGACGGGTGTCAAATTATCCTGTCGACCTTCGGACCACGCTCGATCGTGCCATCCCGGCAGGCGCCGATTAAAGGGGCACGCAAATGATTGTGCAAGAGATTGCGAAAGGAAAAATAAAAAACCTCATCGGTGTGTCGGAAGGCATACGCCGTTTGATGTTTCAATCACCGTTCACCGACCGGAGATCACGATCTGCGAAATGTATGCCGCGTCGGCAACCAGCCATTTTCGAGTGCTGGAAGACGGCTCAATAAATCGCCTCCGGGAATGCACGCTGGCCAATTCGATAGACACGGTTGCACTCGGAATCGATTGCTGATCGAGTGTTCGATCGAGTGCTCTTGGGTCTTCGCCGTGAGCTCGTGCGATGGATCGCAAAACCGGGCGGTTGTGGGTTCATAAATTCTCCGCTCGGACCAACACGAGAAGACACTCGACTCGATCTGCCGTTGGTGGCAGATGATGACGTTCGTGAAGACTGATTACTTCCTGGTGATGTAAATTTCGTGTACTCATGCTGCTGGTCCGGCGAGTTTTGTTCAAGGTTAATGCTATTTTCGACCATCGAGAGTCGTTGGGATATTGAATTCGTGGCAAATTCGATACCTTGCTGTCGTGAGAAGCCTCGAGGTATATGTTTGAAGGCTTTGTTCGAGTTGAGAACTATGTGAACTAATAATGGTGCTAGATCGTTTGAACATTCCTACTTGAGGGGTTCTTAGTGTGCTAATATTTCAAACCATGGTTATTGAAAGAAGTGGCTTTCATGCTAACAACGTATTTGAACCACATGGAGCCCAATTTCTTTCGCTTGGATTTTAGTAAAAATTTTCATTCCATGTTGAAAGCTTGTTTCATGTTGAAAGCATCCGATTTTTCTTAAAGAAACTCTACTCCATGGCTTCAATGTTTCGTTTCTTCCGCCCCCGGCGTGTCGCTGGAACTCCGCCAGTTGTCGCGGGTTTGTCATTTCACTTCCTTGCGTTAGCTAATCTGCTTTCCTTTCCGTATTTAGGTACGAACCTTTTACTTCCCTATTTTGTTCCAGCCTGGCTTGCTGCTGGTGCTGCTATTGCTGGCTCAATTCAAAATGGTAATCAATTACTGTCACCCGACCGAAGCCTTGGAGTAATATTGCTGCTTTTGCCGTTTGCTTCGAAAGAAAGGATCGTAAAGTTTTACTCCGCTTCATCCGCACGGTGATGGCAAAACCGTCGGGATGTACCGTTCGTGGCGGGTTTTGCCTACGACAACTTGCGACAAACGAGCCACTAGCGTGTGGGAGTTTTTCGCAAAACTTTTACTTTACTTTCAATTTGATCCGACTATTTTGTTTCATGGCCTTGGTTTTGTTGTCGACCAGGCTGGAGGGGTTTCGCTTCTCACCCGTTGTCAAACCAAATTTGTAGCGTTACTTTGCCGTCGGCTTTTGCTTGACATTGGATGGAGAGCTATAGAAGCAGATTGGAAGGTATGGCTCCACCGAACGAAAGCCAACGACCCCGGAGGGACAGATTCAATTGCGTCTGCGCCGGAGCGTTTGCAGCGATATTGGTTCGGACGGCAACGCACAGGACTGGGGCTTTTCCTTTTCCGCCTGCGTTCAATTTCGTTCAACCCGATCGGGTCAGCTTTGCGGACACGGTTTGCGGTTAAGTTCCGCCGGCGAAAGCGTTACCCGTTCCTCCGACCGTACCGAATCCGAAACGTCGGCTTGCTCGGGGACCTGATTTCTTGCGCTGTCGCACTTTCCCTCCAAAGGGCTTACGATTGACGACCCGGCGTCTTTACAACGCCACCTCGAGGGGACATGGATTGAATGCGGGTAAGATCGAAGTTATTACCATTAATATCGCTGGTTTTACTTGCATTATTGCTATTGGTATTGCTGCGACCGCACACCATTTTGCAACCGGCGCAAGCGACGCACGCGACAATTATGCGTTACGTTAGCAAATGGCGATCGAAATGGTTTGGCGTGGTTTCGTTCCGCAGGGTACGCTGTTTAGTGCCGACTAACTGACCCCAACGAGATTAGTAAATATTTCCTCCAGGCTTCGGCGGATTTAGTCGCAGGGTGCGTCATTGCGTGCGTACCGTTTTCTTCTGATCTTTACTGTCGCAAAAACACGCACAGTTTAATAAGATTTTACATTTCGAAACCGTCAAACATCGGGCTTCAGTTCAAAAAGGTCCAACGTTGGGTTTGAAATAAAGAAAAACGGCGGCTTTTTGAGGTGTGGCTTAAGGTGTGCTCTGCATCATCCGAGCTGAGTGGAGTGGAGGACAGGAGTGTGTAAATTTTAAAACAAGCATCCGAATGAATCACTATTACTCTTCGGCCATACAGCTAATCACTTCGAACAACACCGTTATGCCCTTGTGTAAAACAAAAAACCCTGTTTCTAACAATGGTCTGTCTTTGAAACGCGATCGATGGTTTCTTCCGTCATAGCTTTTTAAAGATAACCAACCGTCTTTGTTTACAGCCCCTCGCCTCAGTCCTACGGAGCATCACGTACGTGACACCCAACAAACTCACAGGTCACGGTACTTCGTACGCCGTGGAAAACGCTTGTGACATCTTCCACTCTTTGCCATCTGACCGTCGCGTTTGTTTTCTAGCACAGTTCCAGTGGAGACGTGCAAGAGGACCAAAGGCAATTACCTATGTTTGCCTATCTGTCTTCCCTTCCCGCCCTCAGTGACCCGCAACGTTCCGATAGGAAATACCGCCACAAACGTGCGCGACTTGAAGGAAAACACTGCGTTCGGTTTGTTTCCAGCGTGTTGGTCCCGTCACCTTCGGTCGATTTGGAAACCGTTCGTGACTTGGGCGCTCTTCCGCGAGCTTGCGAGAATGATCGTAGCTTGCACATTGTTGCAGCAACGGTTGCCACAAGTGCATCGCTCTAGGCATAAACAAAGCGTCTCTAGATCAAGATGACAACGTTATCGGTCACGCTAATGGGAAAGGAGGGGAAAAACAACGGCGGCCCAACCGTTTCCTCGGTCTCGCGGCCGGCATTAACGGAATGTTGTGTTTTTCTAGTTGGCTTAAATAAAGCTTCCTCCCCGTATTAATTACTAGATAAATGCACATAGCGCCAGAATGGCTGCGATCGAAACGAATCGGGCCCGGAATCGATTCGAATGGCGTCAGAAGGTAAACGTTTGTGTTTCGTTCGGGCTTCAGTTTCCCACCCATTAAACCCTAGGCTCGGAGGTTTCATTTGGTGCGATTCGATTCGCATCTTGCGTGTTGCCGTGTCGGCTGCAGCAGTGAAATGTGGACTGGAAAATATGGATCCCGCCAAGGGGAGGCCTCCCGAACCCCCCCTTTGCCGATGGACAAACTTTGGTTGAGGTAATCTTTTTACGCGATTGGGCAAATTCATCATTAACCAAAGACAGCGTTGGATAAATTTTATTTAAGTTTCTCTCTCTCTCTCTTTCCCTCTCCGCCGTCCGCTCAGTCGAGAGACAACCACCACCAAGTGCGCGTCTTTAACGGCACTGCGGCAGCAATTCAAATCTAGGTCAACATAGAGCGGTAGCATAGAGCATCCTTTTACTTCTTCCCCGGTGGCATTGGACGATTGAAGCGAACGAGAATAAATCGCGAGAACGTTCGCGTGACGCTGGACATGCTGTCCATCTGCAAACCACCTTCCTTTCCGTTCGTCTTGGTAAAGCCTTCGAAGCGGACGCACGGTTTTGGCGACTCGAGCGCGCGATCCATTCAAGTGACATATCGAAGAAATAAACATGTTTCCCAATTAAGCATGCGCCAAGCAAGAGCAGCAAAAGAATCGTGATGACAGAGATGCTTTTCCAAAGACTTCTCAAGCGTGAGGTGCACTCTTTCGAAAGAGTTCGTTTCTCCAGTGGAATTGTATTCGCCTTCGCCTGTTGTGGGTTTTGGGTTTTTTCCGTTTTTGCCGATGCAACACATTCGCAAACCAAATCGAGACCGATTGGATACATTTTGAAGCGTGAGTCGATTGGTTTGTTTGGGAAGGAATTTTAGGGTGCGTTTTAATTTTAACTGCTGCCTTATGATCGCGACTCCCCGGTGTCGGAAGCATGCCGATAGGGAAAAGGCTTTCGTGCGTGAAAGGGATCCAGTTTGATTTAATTAATACAAATGTTTTTATTCCCCTGTTACAAAACTGTGTGTCCGCTCTCCGTCCGTCTGTGTTGGGACCGGTGGTTGTGGTAATTTGAATAGCCAGAGGGTATTCCAGCTTCGGCGGATTTTGAATGAACCGAACATAATAAAACCAATAATGTCCTGCTCGAGTTAAGGTCATTCAACAGAAATAAAATTTATCAAAAAATCTAAAGATTTTCGGTAATATCATTGAGTTTCATGGAGTTTTAATGGATTTGTATAACAATTTACATTTACAAGATTGAGTTCAGCAATAGATTGAAAATTTAAATTTTGATATCGATAGTGATTTAGAAAGAAGTAGTTTTGATGGATATAGTGAAAATTTCCTTTCATACTGTTTTCTCTTTTTATCCAAGTTCCTTTCCATTTCTATATTCCCTATTGTTTTCCTTCCGTTTAAATCTCGTTATGTGTTTGTTTTCCTTCCTTTTCCACTTTTTTACAAGAGAGCCCGCAAGAATCACTCCTGATTAGTTAATCCGAAGGTGTTATGCTCGTTGAGCCTAGTAGGTGCTATTCATATCGAAAGTAAAAAGCTCTTGAAAAACCAACGGAACCGTGGAAAGAAACGAACCAACAGTGGGGGTTCCGCAGCGGAACAATGGGGAAACAGATTAGATAGTCCAGTGCCCACTTCCTGCCCGATTCCTGTCGGATCGAACCAATGTTTTTCTTCTCTTTTAACTACCGACCATAGCACCCAAGTGTGCTCGAAAGTGTCGGTGAGACGGATATTCAATAAACAACAAGAAAATCTCTCTATTCAAAGCAAAACATTCGCCATAGAAAATAGCTTGAAGCTACACTTTTGTTCGCCCGATGGTGGTATCCGCACGAGAGAATCTGTTCGTTTTGCAAACGCCTCGATGGAAAAATTACATAAATTTCAAATCCAAAGTGAATGTGAATGCAAAACGAAGTCGCCCGTTGTTTTGCGATTAACACGCTATAGAGAGACTTCAACGCAACGGTAGCGAGAGAACCCCGCGCTGGCGGTGCATCTTCACCGGTTTGGCCGGGGCCCGTTTGGGATTCGGTTGGAGGAAGGAAGGCCGAACCCCGAACGCATAACAACACAACAATGCGCCTCATAGAGGCCATGGACAATGCCTGCGGGTCAGCGTTAGAAACAATGGCGGCAACAATGGCATCATCGAATAATTCAAGCCAAACACCGTGTGGCTCGTCCCATCGCTTGTGTTAGGTGTTGAATTTTTCACCACCCGCGCAGGGTGGCCTATTCTGAAGCTCCGAAAATAATCACTCGACCATCCACGCCACGTCTCCGGATCCGCAACCCTGCACCGTTTAGGCGTCTCCTCGTGGTGGAGACGCTTTCGCAGTCAAAAACATCCCTCGACCGAGCGCCACGGTTGACTTCCATTTAATAATCCATTTGCTTTCGGAGTCAGTGCGTTTTCAGTTCACCAGCGAGTGGATGTACTGTTTTATTTTTGTTTTTCATTTTTCCGCTCATGCGGCGCTCGTTAATTAGTCCTCTCTATGCATCTGCAGCTGCGTTTGTCACTTGGCGTGCATTAACTAGTTTTGCTTGATGTGGCTGTTTTTTTTTGGATTTCGCCCCGGTCGTTTCCCATACCTTCACCGGCGTTCACAGGCTGGAAACATAAGCATCAGATGCTTAAGGCCGCTCGGGTGTTATGAGCGCCAAGCATGGCGTGTCGGTCTGGTGACGGTATGGGTTGATGGGTTTTATGCTTTCCAGCGTTTTAGCATCGGCAGCCACGAGTAAAGTTAATCGAGCTTTCGAATCGTCGCCTCTGGGAGTTAGAGAGCGCCAGTTATGCTGCACTGACTTAATCTGAAAGCGTTCTGCTTTTCGCACTTGTTCAAGTTAAGTTCAGCTTTGCTGACATTGTTTCCATGGTTTCCCCGCTTAAGTATTTCATGTACACAAAAATCATGAGTCAACTGTTTGTAAATTATCTATTTTCTTTTGTAGCCAACGTGCTGACGCATTTATATTTCACTGTTATATTATCGTTTAGCACAATGAATTTATTTTTTAAGTTTTAAAGATGTTGAAAGTATTCACTTGAATTCCTGTCTCTATTTCTCTTGAAGCAGCGGATTTTTTTTTTTAATTTGAATGCTATGTTAAAGCCATACTCTAATCATTTGGCGTCTTAATTATTTTTATTTTATAGCCTTTTTTATTTATTTTCCCATAATCTTATTTTACTCCAACGATACATTCCTTCATTGTTGCCAAGCTTATAATGTGGTTGAGAAAAACGTCTCCGTAAAACCTTAAACTGTTCATAACAAATCACTGGACCACTTCGAGAGTCAGTATCATCTCCTCGCCGGGGAGCCAGTTAAACGTTCCTAGAATTCTTCTCATACTGCCCGCACGATTTGTGGAACATCATGAGCGTTAAAAGCCCAAAATCGACACCTCTTTTCAGCGGCACAAGACAAACACACTGATTTCGGCTACCCCAAACCACTGCCTCATTATAATTCTCAAGGCCTTCCCCGGCAGTGAGAAGCGAACCATCTTGGCCGTGCATCGTTTCGCATCGCCACCACTCACCAAAATCTCCAGCAGAAGATCCCCCCCGAATCTGTTGTGTTCTGCTGTAGAATGGAACGGTATGGCGACCGGTCTGAAAACGGAGGGGAAAGGATGGTAGGATGCTGTGGAATGTGTCTGCCGTTCTCTGCCGCTGCCTTTTGCGTCGAAGATGTACAGATTTATTGCATTTCGGCTCGCGAAGGCACACCGACGTGCAAGGCAAGTGTGCTCGAACAGACTTCGGTGTTGGAAACTGGAGAATAAGAGGGAAACAAATCGTTCGCGTTGTTGTTTGGATGGCAAGACTCGCTCTCGTAGGCCGGCTTGAACGGCTGGAAACGCTGGATCTACGTTCAAGGTAGACAACTGAGCAAATGAATCAATCGAATCGGTTCGCGCAACCCTCACTGGCGTCCGCCGAGAAAAGGGGAGCCTTGGAAGGGTAGATCACGAGCGGAGTGAGCTGGTGTCACTTAACCGAGAGTGAAAAGATACGGCGTGGATTTGAAGAACTGAACAGTAACAACAACAACAGAAAAAAAACATAAACCTAAGGGATTAAAGTGCTGGCGTGTGAGTGAAAATGGCAGAACCGTGTTGACGGGCAACGAAGTTGACCTTAATAACGTTGCAACGTGGCCCAGGGTACCCCGCCGGAATGGGGTACGCGACAGGCAACCTGGGCAAGCGTCGGGTCGGCCGACTGGTGGCGAAACAATGCAATTAATGTTAACACACTGCTGCTCTTCGCCCTGTGCCCTTTTGCCTACCCTGCCAGCACTACGCACCATGGCTTTTCATGGCTGTGTGCTTTGTGATTTTCCTGTCGGTTTGGTTAATCCAAACGAGAAACAATCACATACCAATCATGCGCCCAAGCTCCGGGTGCAAGTTGGTTTGTTTAGTGTTTAAGCATGCCCAGGTTTCCTCACCGCTTTTTTCAGTAAACTAATTTCCCTCTAGTTTTTCACACACGCTAGAGTCACTGGCGGGTTTGTAATCTTAAGATAAAACAAGTAAGATGACTGCACATAAAAAGGAAAAGCAGAGATCGCTGGGTTTGATCGCGCAAGCAGATTTGGCAGAGAGTCTTCAAAGACACTTACGGGTGGAGCTTCACTAGTGGTGCTGTACACTTCACTTGCGGCGTAATCCTGCTTCATCGTAACGGCCATCGAATCCGGTTCCTTCTCCAGCATGGTGAGGGCGCGTTGCGTTTACTTTCGCTTTCGACTGAGAACTGAAGCTGCCGCACCGAACGGGGATGGGATACACTCTTGGGACTGTCGAGGGAAAACTGGTTCGGAATAAGGAGGAAAGGTTTAAGCCGCGGGTACCGGGTTTTTGACGGGTGGTCGCGACGCAACACCGAACACCGAACAAACGAATGAAATTTCGGACAGTACTGTCTTTAGCGAGGGACGTCCGTACTGCTGAACAGTCGCGAAACGTTTGAATTATTTTGAAACCGTGCGCCAGCATATAATAGCGATCCGCGTTTCGGTGGGGCCTCCCGGAGACCACGACTGTGAGTGTTTGCGTGCTAGTCGCGCATGCGAGCCGGTGTTGGTACGATCCGCGCCGTGGTGGAGCTTTTTATGCATCGTACGCGGCTCAGAAGATCGTTCCCGATCCACACCCTGCGGTTGTTCTTTTTTTTTCTCTCGCGGTTGGAGCAAAATACACACCCTGTGGGGGAAAGGGTATAGCGCCCCCACAGTTTCGCTCGTCCTAAGCAGTACAGATCAATTTTACTATTATTTTATCAGAATTTTTGTAAGAAATTAGTATTAATAATAATAATAATGCAATAAAAAGCCTAAAGAAGTTACAGCAGACAAAATGAAATGTTTCAAAACATATCCCACAATTAAATGACCGATTTTGACCCATTCCAACTTTCTAAATCCTAAATAAATCTTATTAAAAATGTTAGTTACTAACCCATTATATTTTATATTATCAACGAACTACACTGTTTTCACAGTACTTCAACCATTTTTTAATTTTCTTCTTGTTATTATCCTTCTAGCTTTTTTGAATGAAATTACCTCCATTTAAGCCACTTAACAACTTGTTTTCTGTAGGAGGCCTCTCACATTTTTGGAGAGAAGAGTTAGTGTTTCGTTCGTTTTATTGGACAGTGAATCCAAACTGGAGCCTTGAACCCCATGTTTTGTTTAATTATTTAACCATAAGTGAGCTTTTCAGTGGTATTAGAACTATAATATCAGTGTTAACAACATTTATATTTAAATTTTTATTGTGTTTTTTGCTATGCTGCGTCTATATTGATCTTGGGTGTTTGGTTCCTTAACATAACAAAATGTTTGTCATGCAAAATAGTTGTATTGATAAAACTTGTTGTTCTTCAATTGACCTATTCAAAACATACATTCCGAAGATATCCAGAGTTAATTACGTACTTCGCTTTTTCGAATTATTTATTCACTAATCGAATCGTTAATTGTAACGAGAGCCTTTGGTCCCTCACAATCTACATATTTGGTATAAATTCATTAAAAAATTGTAAAATTATGGCGAGAATTATTCAAAGTCGTACAATTAACCAAAATTCCAAGGTGTATTATTTTATGTGCAAACAACTGTCCGGCTTGACGATGACGAAATACGCGAGCAAAACTTGCTTTGTGTGTGCGTGGCCACGGTTGTGTCCGTACGTGTGATGGTTCAGGTGTTTTCATTCGCCCCGATCGGTAAGAAACTGTCTTCGGAAAGCCCCGGAGAGCAACGGGAAGAAGGGCGCTAGAGCCGCGAGCCCGAAGAACGCGTTTTTCCAGTTTCCGCGCAAGTAATCACACTTTCGTTTGCGAACCAAACCGAGGGTGGGTGTGTGCAATCACACAGACCGGAGTTTATGTCTTCTTGTAAGCACCCTTCCCTTCCCACAGTCCGGCATGCAATTTCTCCGGTTCTCTCACTATCTCGTTTCCACCTTCTTTCAATTTCTTATTTCTCTATGGAGAAGAAGTAACAACAATAATGCCACCACCAGGAACTGGTTTGAAGCCCTACTGCACTTGGAAGACTTGCTCTGTCTTGGGGAAGGGTTGCTTCTTGAGCGGAAGTAGAAGAAAACCGATTCGTGCAGGGAAACACCTTTGGTTGGATCGGAGGGTGGGCAAGCCGGCCAGGGTTGGAGTGTGAGACCGAACCTTTCCCTTTCAATGTGAAGTGCTAAACGAGGGCCAAAACAAAAATCCACTGGAGAAAGAGAAACCCGAAAGAAAATGATTGGTAGCGGCGTCGGCGGTAGGGTCTTGGAGCCGGGAAAATGGCTCCAAAAGGGTCTTAAGCTGGTAGTGCTTTAGATTTTCCCTTTGCTACCCACCTTTTGTGGGGATCTTAAGAGGTGGGTTCATGCAGGTTTAGGATATCGCATACATGATCTACATTCTTCTGGACACTTTTACCCACTTTCTTACGGTTTGATGCATCTACGTCAGGGGTCGGCAAAGTGCGGCCCGCGGGCCAAATCCGGCCCGTAAGAATATTTAGGTGCTTCATACTAAAAACCCATTCCAATTTTTATAGGATTTGTTCACGATGTCAGGTTTATTTTCTTCCTAAAAATGAAGATGAAAATTGCTTAACGAGGTGTTCCTGTTATATTTTTATCGATAACATTTTAAATGTTTTATATTTTACCACTTTTTATGCAACTTTGCTATTTAGAAAGTTCCACTCTCCATTACAAAGGGTATTACTTTGAAAATATTTATGCATTGTTTAAAGTATCCGGCCCGCGCCTTCGGTTTCTCTTTAATCATCTGGCCCTTTTGGAAAAACGTGTGCCAATCCCTGATCTATGTGGTGCATTCTTTATTTTGCAACGTAGGAATTCACACGTTGTCGCTATCTGATATGACAAAAGTAGTCAACAATTTAAGATATTTTAGTTTTCGTATCTCTTCTTCTTATTGGCGTAACGACCTTGTTGATCATGCCTGCCCGTTAAGGGCTTACAAGACTTTTTACTCTATGTGTACGTGGTTAGTCAGTCCTCTCGTACAGGAGTTTTCGTATCATTTATCTTAAATTATTTGCTACACATAGACACTTTTGATTAAAAAATGAAAACAGAATGATCTCATTTTCAACTCATAACTGATTTAAAAATTCTCCCCTAATAGAAATGCTAACGACTATCTATTCAATAACTAAATCTCGCTCAACTGCTGTTATATTTTGATTCCATGTGCATTCTGTACATAATAATTCGTTTTGCTATAATTAAACCAAATCAGGTAAACATCTCTGTTTAAATCCTATCCTGAAATCTACCGGGACTTATTGCAAAATAATTTATTTTCAGAAAATGATCCTATTATTATTCAGTCACACTGTAATTTAACGTGCTGTACATTTTTATAGTTTCCCTGTCGATAAAAACCCACGTTACCCGCGATCATAATGCGAGCTGCCGGAAATCCATTTTATTAGTTCATCCCCATGCAGATGCGATAATTGATCGAGTAGCACGATTAATTCCTGCATAATGAGTGACCTCCCCGCCGGCTTCCTCATCATCATTTTCATGTGTTCACAGTGTTCACGATAAGACTAGGAGAAAAAAGGACACCATCAAGCGCGCGCGCGTCTTCCTGTTTGTTGAACGCGCCACCCCATACTGCAGCGTCATTTCTGGGCGCATATGGAGCCTCCGGACGCTTTAACTAATCATGCTTACGTAAATGCCACCGTTGCCTCGAGAATGGGAAGGGCATCTCTCGGAGGCAGGAAGGGTGGGCATGGCATAGCACGATGTTGTCACCTGTGGCAGGCAGCATTACCGGCCGTCCCGGGCTACTTCCTGGCGCGGAAAATGCATATTGCCAGTGCGTGATTATGCCTGCGCCAACATGAGCTGGTGACTTTGAATTCGAAGGAAACCCGGCGTCATAGAGGGATGCAAGCTGAAGGGAATGGTTTTTGTGGGCGACGCGAAAGACCGTTGTTTATAAGGGAATTCAGTTCGTCAAAACATGGCTGTGTGACTCTGTCCGATGTTGGTCACGTTCGTTGGCAAACTGTTTCTTATAAAATTCCTTACATGTTGCCCTAGGACAATTGTCTCGCAAGAACTGTTCACGGTGACTCGCCAGACAAGGTAGAGCAACATGTGTACTACAATGATAACAGTTTAAAGCTTCTTATTGCGTTCAGAAGGAACGTAAAAGAATCAAGAAATATTCTTTTGGCGTCACGTAATGGATCAAAACTGATTTGTTTTTTGAGCGCATCAGTCTTTTTTTTTAATCTTTTTCTTAGGTTACACAATATGTATACAGTGTTTGGCAACAGCGCGACAAGCTTAAAAATTATAAAATAATATTTTTGTTCAACATAATTCAAAATGAAGTCACATTTTGACTAATTCTTAAGATCGACATGTTCTGTAAGGAAAACCGAAAACATCCAAACTGGTTCCAAACTCCAGAATCGCGATTAGTAACACTGTTAGATCAAGGAGCAGAACCACTTACAAATAATTTTATTCTCTCAAACTAACCGAACTGATGTATGTTTTTACTTTACTTTTCATCGAATACGTCGATACATATTGTTCAATACTGTTTAATTTGAATTTTATACATTAGTCAATTCCCATCTAACAAAAGGATTTTCAGATAACTCTTGAGTTTGTTGCATGCGTTATTCAGCATTCATTGTTCATGCTTTGAAACTTGTTAATATTTTTTCACTACATTTGCTCTGTAGTGAAAGCTGCAATGGCGCTGTAGAGACGTATTATTATGTTTGCTTACGGTTTGAACAGCAAAATATGTTTTATATGTTAATGACATTTTTTTTCATAGTGGAATGGTGTTTGTGTTCTAATTTTAGTGAATAACGGGTTTTCTTTCAATTATTCAATACTTGAGCCACTCTGTCTCTTTCTTTTGATGCTTTCGAAGAGTATTTTGTACATTATCATTAATTTAAGAATAATACTCAAGGCTCATAGGAGTGCTTATTTGTGGATTCAACTCTTTACAAAATCGGGTACATAAGGGGCACATTTGAAGAATTAATTGCAAATCATTTTATTAGATATTATCAGCAAGTTGGCAGTAGCAATGTACCGAGAGTTTAAAAGGGCTCAAAGGAGAAACGTTTAGGTTATTCATGTGACAATTATTGTAAGAATGGAAGTTACAAGAAATACCCTTATCTCTGACACTTCAAGAACAATCATAAAACTCCTATTTGAAAGGATTTCTTTTCGATGGGGTTCAGGTCCTATAAGCTTATTCGAGTCAATGTTTCGGAGATTGCTGGTGACCTTTTCAGTAAACGTCTTCAGTGGACTTCTTTCATGGATCTTGTCTCTCTTTTCCTATAACTTATACTTTCTTTACCGAACTCTACCACCAAAATTGGCACCAATGCCATACGGCACTGGGCAAGTGAAAGCAAAAGTTCACCAGCAGTAGCTGAAACGACCAGTACCATAATGACGAAAACGATAATAACGGCCGTCTTTGCCCACGAACGCAAGAGTGCATTCCCATCGACCTGGCCTGGGTTTTGAATTACGCCGGAACCCTAAAGGGGTGGACAAATTGCGGGACTGGTACCCGTCGGTGTCGACTTTCTTCCGTTCCGAGTACCCACTCATTCGATACGGTTCGAGCGGGAGAAACGAATCGAAACCGCCGGTGAGAAATGAAAGCCCCTCGATGGACACTCGAGGGTCGCCAATCTGCGGACATCAAACTGCTGTGCGGGTGCTTGGAAGCTACCCTTGGCGTTGGCCAATAGTGGCTCTTCTCCACTGTATGACTAGTGCTTGTTACGATACGAACCGAATCTCGTTCGACATTGGTTACGATACGATTCGGGATGGGTCGGTAGTCCGTAGTTAAATTAAATTAACCACCAGGCTGGTAATTATGTGCCGCGCTAGTGAGGCATTTACGGTCGAATTTTCCGTCCTCACTGGGTTAGCGTTCGAATGGTAAAGGTGAATTTGATCGTGACACATTTGAACGTCGGTAAAGTTAGCTGGGGAATTGATTTCTGTTTTCCTCATAATTTAAAGTTTTTCAAAACACAAACACATCTTGCCATTGTCGAAAGACTGCTAAGGGACCGATTTAATTGCAGTCCCTTTCGCCATCAGCTAATGTACGGCTAATAGTGCTGTAGCATAAGCAGTGGCTTTAACGAAAAATTTCCATTTCAACGTTCGGCCAATTTTCCTTCCCTAAAACTGGGTGCCACCACACGGTCCACTAGCTGCAAACTGCCATCGCCAGTCGGTCTGACAGTGTCGGCGTTCGATCGGAAAAATGGCCACACGCTCCAAGCGGCGGCATAATGATCCGCATCCAAATAAAAATTGAACGCCAGCATGGCGGCCAAAAATTACCGCACGGATGAATGTTCGCGGGCCAACGAAACACGTGTTAAAAAATTACGCCTTGCACCGTATCGCGGAACTAAGCGCACGGGCACCCGGGCAAGCGTGATGGCGTGAAATGTGGCCATCCGTGTTGGGTGGTTTTTTCCCTTTTCTTCGTTTTCTTTTCAATTCATCACCGGTAACGTGCATACATAAGTAGGTGCTGTTGCATCGATTCGGTTGGAAAAATTGGAAAGGAAAATTGGTGCAATGGAAAGTATGCACCCGGTGCGCCGTGGCTGGGAAATTGAATGATTCGGAAATTGACGAACGGTTGCAGACGGGCGGAAAGTCTCTTCCGCTGGATGCACTTTGATTCCGAAGCAAAACAAAAAGGCGCAAGACGTCCGCCTTATTTTAAGTGATGCAAAATGAACTACCCGCAACAAATCCGCTAAGGACACGAGGCGCTCCATCGTGGGTGGAGCTGAGTCATGGAAACACGTGTGCACAGCTGCTCGTGGCGGTCTCTTTAACCCATCGCGCATCGCTCGTTGTTGATGCAGATGTTATTGATTAGTCTGCGCAGTAACAATCCCGACCAACGCACGTGGTGCGTTTCCAGAGGTGCGTATACTTTGCGTTGAAATTCTGTACAACGTAGCATAATTGATTATCCAGCAGACCAGAAGCTTAAAATGTGTAAGATATAAGATCATAAGCCAAGCTCTGTTTTTGGATCTCAACTTAGCTACAATGTCCGTTGACACACGTTATGTCTTTCTTCTTCTTCTTCTTCAAATACGTTATGTCTTTATAACTGTCGAATCTTATGCAACATAAGATTAGTACATTTGCCATGTATGCCAAGAGATTTAATTTTAATTTAATCACTTATGCTTTCCAATGAATCTTTTTTGAAATTTTTAATTGGAAAATTTATTAGAAGAAAAAGATTCCTAACTAAAGCCTCGCCGACAATATGTTCGTAGCAAATGACAAGCAACCCATTAATCATTTCGCTCGCTGAGTTATTGAAAATTGCGATTTTATTCATGTGGCATGTGGCATGATGATGATATCCAGCAAACAATAGAGTGGCTTTTATTCGAAACAATCCTCCGTCGTTCTTAAAGGCATTATATTTGTTCACGGTGTTAAAGAAAGCAGTAGAGAAAAAAGGGTGTCTAATCCGTGTGCAATTACGATTGTAAATTACGCAAAATAAAAGTTAAAGTAACCCGATGGCGATGGCATCGGGTGGTGATTATGAGCAAATAATGGTGCATTAAAAATAACTCTGGCAAACGAACCGGCATACGCTTTCCGGGCATAGAAATAACACACCAGAAAAGAACTAGAGAAAACATATTTTAGTATTTTCCGATACATTATTACGGAAGCATCGTTCAAACAAGCCGATACTTACCAGTTCTATTCAAATGTTGGTTAATGTACTACGTTCATGTACTACCTCATTAAAAATCCAGGGACAGTGAGGATCCATCCTCAGGGTTCTGATCGAGCCATATCAACAACCGTTTACGACTGATTGAATGACGACGCGTAGGAGTATGTACTTTGCCACGTAAGATGAACGTGTAAAGTCATTATCAACCGACGGAGAAAGCATCAAACGATCATACCGCATGTGTGGGGAATTTTCTTCACCAACCTCGAGTGTTTTCTTTTTTCTTTCGCAACTGATATACGGTCCCATCTCTTGAAACTGCTAATTGAAAATGGAAAAAGAGGAGTAGACAAAAACATATCCTGGGGCACGGGACTTGCCGGACATTGCTCGTTACCTATCCAGTTTGGTTTTTCCTCATGGTGAACATCGGCGTGTGTTGGTGGAGATTGTTCAATTCCATGGGGCGGATTTTGATTTTTTTTTCACTTTCATTTGTATACTGCAGCTAGTAGTCAAGGAGGAGGATAAGCAAATTTGTGCTGTCCAGGTCACTTTCGCCAGTTGACGACATGAACGTCACTAAGGCAGCGTGATCTACGAGGAAACGAAATTTACAAACAATATTACCATGACGGCGCTATGTGCCAACTACGATGGTGAAATGGAAGGTGTGGAAAAGTGTGCCTGTGTTCGTTTAGGGAGCGTTGTAAAAAGATTCTGTTGTTCAACGGTGAAGATGAGCAGCGTTTCATTTCATTTCCTCCCCTTACTCGCGAGTTGTAGACAATGATGCCCACTGACGACAACAACGACGACGAAGACGACAACGAGGTTATATAAGTGTGTCCAGTATCGTGAACTCATCATCTACTCTCGGTGCATCTCAGAGTATCGTATTATTCCCTGGACAGCACCATGATGGATAGTTTTTCCCTGTACGTTTGTCGCTCGTTGAACCCGGAGCCATTTTGGGGGAATTTGATTTCACAGCGCTGGGAAGTGAAAAAGTCTGCTAGATATCCACTTTTGTGTGAATGAAAGGAAGCATTCACTAGGTTTTCCAAATGAAGTAATAAAGTTAGTTAGAAGTTTATACTAAAATCATCAAAAAATGGTTGATCTTATCATCCTTTTGGGGAGGAATAAACTAAAAAAGTTTAATGTCACTAAAATATCTAAAGCAAATAGAGTTTAAGTACGAACTCGTTTGTCATGATGCCAAGATCATGAATGGTAACGTAGCGAATGATTTCCTAATTACATAACACACCATTTTCTTTTCAGCTCTGATGAAAAGTCATTCACATTTCCACCGATGTCCGTTGGCCCCTTTTCGTTTCTCCCGCACCATAACTTCCGATAATCTACCGTCATGTGATGTAGAAGGAAAAAAAATACGGTGCAACTTGTCGGAGCCCAGCTGATGCCGTGCTGTTTGACTGCTCAATTTTTCATTATTTTGCATTTCGTAAGGCCGTTTCGTTTTAAAATCCTTTTCTCCGTTTTGCGGTTGCTGCACACCAGTCGAATCTAAAACGATGGTGATAGATTTACACGCTGCCATGTTTTATCGCTTTATTTCCATGCTTCCCAATTTGTTCTGCCATTTTTCGTTTCTGGTAACATTTCCTGCTCGAACTGGTTGGATATGCGCGGTGGAATGCATTAAAGCATAATCGGAAGTTGAACGATTGCCTCACTGCAGTCCACTTTGCCAGGGTATTTTTTCAATAATTACATTTTATATGGCTTATCAACGGGAGTGTTTTTAAAGCGCAGCGAAAAACAAAAACACAGCGGTAGTAAGGTACAGGTAGGGTTGTTCTTTTTTTTTCCTGGATAAGGAAGAGTATTATCTCTGAGTGTTGTTCTATTAATAATTAGAGGTGAGCTGATATGTTCTGTAATGCATAGAAAATGTGTTACGTAGGGTAATCATTTAATTAGGAATTAATTTTATGGCATCACGTGTAAAATCCTCCAACACGTGATCTACAAAATTCTTCGTCATCCAAGCGAGTGCTCCAGCGCTTTTTGCTATTATGACAGCTCATGACCATCTGTCACGCTGCGAAAATACGCGCGAATAACAATTGTCAAATGTTTTTATGTTCCTCCAAAACTCAAGCTACCATACTAGTGTGGTGGAATTTTAGGCAAAGTTACATACAATCAACAAGTTGTAGGCAGTGAAAATTTAGGTGTAAAGTTCTTCAACACCCTTAAAATGGTTGTGAGAGGTGCGCTGATGTGAATTACCCCATTCGACAAAGGGTTTCGGCGTCCACTTCCATTCTTTTATGAACATAGCTTACGTTGCTGTTGCTCCTCGGTTTTCTAGCTGCAGCTTTGCGTATATGGTCGTTTTTTCGAGGTCCGCAATGAATTAGGTTGCGAACGAAACTTATGATGGCACCGGCAGTGAGCAGCAAGACAGAATCCATTGTGTCGTCATCATCTTCCTCGTCGGTTTCGTCGCTATCGTCTGCTTCGGGAAACACCTTATCGACGCTCTCGAAAGTGGAGCTGGATCGGTTGATTGCGGAGAACATGACTTCGGTGCTGAAATCGTTGAAGAAACGTAAGCACGCAAAAAAACACGCCCGCATTCGACAAGCGGCCGCGGCAGTGGAAGCTGCAACAGTTGACGAGGGGGCGGATACAATGAGCGGGAAGGAAGAAAACCAATCGAAGCAGAAGGAAAAGGTTGCTAAGAGTCAGAAAAAAGGTAAAGGGAACCAGCTTGCATTTGTTTGTACCAGCTCTTAACAAATGTTTATATCCTATTTTCACAGAATTGAATATCGTCAGATGTCGTGTATCGCCCAGAAAAAACAACCAGACTAATGATGATTCCAAAACAAAACCTCAGAAGGAAAGCTTAAAGGAACTACAGCCTAAAACGAAAGAACTCGAAGGCACCGACCAGGGCAACTTAGACCCTCACGATGGGAGTCTTCCGCCACCGGTCGGCGAAAAGAATGGCAAAGAGAACAAAACCATCAATGCCTTCCAGCTCATGATGGGTGCGCGATCGAAAGCCATCGGTTCGAACTCGCCCGGCAGGGAGCTGGATGTGGCTACCGATACAAGCTCTAATCTGCAGATCGCCCGCCAGGAAAAGGCTAAACGAAAGCTACAGCTGCAACAATGGGCCGAGCGTAAGGGTTCCGGTAAACGGAAGATACAAGAGGATGCCGAAGGTGAATACATCGATCATCAGTTGAAAAAGCGAGCGAAAAGAATGAAAAAATTGATCAGCAACATGGCCGCGGAGGAGGAAGATGAGACGAAAGAGGGGGAGGAGGTCGAAGCGGTCCTTGAAAGCACTAAAAATGGCCGTGCTACACCGGAAGTCTCTGTTGTGAGAAAGCAAAGCAACAATCCTGTGACCATGGGGCCAGCAAGGCGATCGTCGCAGTCGAAAAAACCTAAAGACCATCCTTTGGAAAGTGAAAGTGACGGCAAAAAAAGGGCTTCCAAAGTGGTGGAAAAAGAAAACACTGCGGTCATAGACATTGAGGATTCATCTAACGATGAGTTTCTCAAGCATCTGTCATCTCCGAGGAAAAAGAAGGACAGTCTCCTCGGGTATTTTAACAAGGTGTCCCCGGTTGAAGGGAAAAAAGACATTTCGCCAGCTACAGGCTCCCGGAGGAGCGCCAAACCGAGAACCGAAAATGGTGAATCATCGCAGGCCAATACGGCGCCCCCGGAGACGCCACCCTCGGAACTCTCCACCCGTCCACGACGATCGTGTGCGAACCGAATCAAAGATTACGCCTCTTTTGAACGCTTTAGTCCGGAAAAGGAGAAGCAACAAAAGCCAGCAGCATCGAACAAGAAGGTGATCGTCACTCCGCTGAAGATCATCAATGTCCAGTCGCCTAGCGCGATGCAGGTGGTCCGAAGCCCGTCGCTAAGGATGTTTTCCTCCGGTGACGGTCAGTCGGCTGGTACAAACGGAACGAACGGCGATACATCGACGACCGAGTGGCCAACCACACCGAAGAGTGTGAAATTGGCTCCAGTGTTCTCGAGAGCCACGGTCAGCAGTAAGCAGCAACCGGTAATCGATCCAGAAAAGGCACGTGCTCGCCAACTCTTTCTGATGTCCGGCATTCCGGAGAAGATGCGCCAAGAGATGGAGAAACGTGCCGCCTATGAAGAGCACGTGCTGAATGAGTCCCCAGTTTTCCCGCTCGTCAGCCACGTCACTCAGTTGGAGGACCGTTCGGACCAGGATGCAGGTGTGAGATCGAGAGATTTGGGCCGAAGTTGTATAAGAGTGCGCCCGGCACAACCCGATTCGCCGGCAACGAGCAAGGGAACGAAGAGTCGAAAGATTCGGTACGGACTGTTCACCGGTTGCAGTGTGGACGATTATGAGGAAGCGCTGATCAAGTGCATCGAGCTGAATGACCTCGAGACCGACACCGCGTTCGATTACGACCTTCCGGAGATTGAACACGTAAAGGAAATCGTGCGCGATTACAAACAGCGCTACCAACATTTTCCGGTGTTCAAGTGCTACAAACAGTTCCGTACGATCTACCAGGACTACCAGCTGCTAGTAAAGGGGGAGCAAGAGGTCGAATCCATCGAACGATCTAATAAAATATCTTCCCGTAAACAAGGTACGAATGGTTTCAGCAAGAAAAACTCGTCCTCCAGCTTGCTGGACGAGAGTATAGAAATAATCGAACCGTGCTTTCACTGCCGTAACGGAGAACTGCTGTTCACGGAAAAGTATAAACCTCAAAACACGGAACAGATACTGGTTAACTACGTGCCGGCAACGCTGCTGAAGCGATTCCTGTCGCCTTGGCAAGACGAAAGTGCTGGCGGATCGCGACGTACTGGTGGCGCGTTGAACGGCGATCACGACGGAAACGATGTCGATTTTGAGCATTCAAATGGAAGCTCCTCTTCGTTCGGTGGAGCCGGCGAATTGTGTAATCACGTGGTATTGGTCGGTCCACCCGGTAGCGGTAAGACCTGCAATGTGTACGCGGTGGCGAAGGAGATGAACTTTAATGTGCTCGAAATCAACGCCAGCAGCCGGCGGAAGGGGAAGATTATCCTCCAGGAACTGTTGGAGGCCACCCAGAGCCATCTGGTGCGCCAGAAGACGGAACGTTCGAACTCACTCGACGGTTTGCTGGTGTCCCGTCAGAAGGTCACCGCGGTTGGCAAAAAAGGTGGCCTTTTGAACGGTGGTTTCAGCTGCCTCGAACGACGACCATCGTTTAGCGAGACGAATGGCAACGGGTCGAAGAAACTTTCGCTCATACTGATCGAGGACGCGGACATCGTGTTCGAGCAGGACGATGGGTTCCTGGGAGCGATCAATCAACTCGTTGCCACCTCGAAGCGCCCGATCGTGCTGACGACGACAAATCCATCCTGCCCGCACATGGCCCGCTATATGGCGCGCAACAACGTGATCCGATACATCGCACCGGGCATCGCGAACGTGGCAAAGTTCCTCTCGCTTCTGGCGCTCGTCGAGCGGATACCGATCGATCAGCACGACCTCGGACGGCTGTACGCACACAACCGGAAAGATATGCGGAAAACACTGAACGAGCTACAATTTTTCATCCAGAGCGGGGGCGATATGACCCGGTTTCTCACTGGCAACGTGCGGGCAGACGATTCTTCGTACGGCCACGAGCTAAGTGATGAAGCGTCCGATGGGGAGTTGAATGAAACGAGATCGGAAGAGTTGGTCGACCAACAGGTCGACGACGAAACGGGTTCATTTCAACCGGCAAAACGTGCGGGTGGAAAAAAGGTTGGAAAAAGTGTGTCCACTGCCGCGAAACCACCGGTCCAACACACAACACTCTACCAGCTGTTTACGCGCAATCAAAACGAAGAAATGCTCCTTCGGCTTCCGCTCGAATTCGATACGCTTTGGTGTAACATGGAGTTGGTGCTACGGGAGGTGCCGAGGCTGATTGGCCAGGCGGCCGGTACACCCGTGAGCAAAGCGAAGAAAAGGACAAGCCCACCGAAACGGCCCCGACGACGCGATACCATCGGTGCTCAGGTGGCCGGTCCGACCGTTCTTCCGCCGGATGTTGTGTGGTTCGAAGATTTAAGCTTTCTGTACGAAAACATTAGCAGGGCGGAGACGGGCTGGGGCGTCACGCGGCGGAACCGTGTGCGGTATGGCCGTGATCTGCAGGACGAGCAACAGCAGCAGCAGTTGGCCAACGAGATCGGACACGCGCTAGTCGAGGGCTCATGGATCGATTGGTTCAATCGCGCCCGGAACGATGGAACAAAGGCCACGAAGGGAAACTGCAAGGAAGAAGGCGGTAGTGGTGCTGGTGCGGCGGCTAAGTCGTACGACTGTCTTCGGAAGCTAGAACATGAGCAAAGGTAAGCTTTAGCAACACCTTCTTAAGGCTATTTTAAACAATAGCTACTTTCACTGATTGGTGGTAACTTTGGAAATCATAAACCTCAAACCTCCACATGCAAAATCAAATTACCATGGTAACGAATGAATCATTTCATGTCCGCTTAAATGTAATTTTAATTTAATCGCCAACCGTATAACTGCCTGCCTGGATATATTGCTTGTTTGTGGTCCAGACGTTGCTTCACAGTTATCGTTGAGCGAAGTATAATATCTTTAAAATCGGCCAGAAGCTATGGATTAAGTTGCACCACAACAGTTAACTATGTCAATGTTTAAAATGACGTTTTTGGTCTTTTACCCCAAGACATAATAGAATTGATTTCCTTTTTTTCATAGGCAAACGATAGCATCCTACATCGGTGTGAACGGCGTTCGATCGCGAGTGACCACCTGCGACTATGAACCCATGCTACGCCAAATCTGTCGCACCGAGCGCGACCGATCGGCGCAGGAAAGGCGCGGCAGCCGGTTCTATCATTATCTGCGTAATTTCAACACCTGCAACATTAACACGGGTAGCACTTTCTTGAACGCAGCTTCAGGACTTTCGACTCCAGGTGGGACCTTCAGTGTGGATCATTTCGATGCGCTAAGCCATCGATTCGAAGAACATCAGCTACACAAAGAGGGGACGGAGGAGCTAAACAGGAAGAATTAATAAGGGATAATTGAACTGAGGGACATGTTAAATGTTCACTATACAATTAAACATAGAATTAAAGTATAGCTATCGATGAAAAGTGGACGTGTACGATGTTTTTCTGGATCCGTTTTACGACTATTTATTCTAACTGATTCAAATTAAAATGCACCTGTAGTCAATTGTTTTCGAAAGTGTAGTGCAAAAACAAAATTTATACTATTAAACGTCGTAAAATATTTCGAATTCGGCTAAAATTCCGACGATCGATGTCGTCCAAGTCCCAGATAAGTGGAAGGGTAGAATAATGCTGCGAGCGAAAAATTAGCATTTAATTCCGGTAAACATCGAGCTACGGTTAATCAATATGAAGATTGAGGTAATGTTACAAACGGAATATTGGGTTGATTAATTTATTTGCCATCACAGAGACCTACAGAAGTACGTAAGTAATCGACTATGCCACACTACGATTTCCCAGGACTGTAATCATATTTTTCTCGTCATTGGCATAAAAATAGACAAACACTATATTCTATACGACGGGTTGCGTCAAGGGTTAAAATGTACAAGGTCAACGCTAAAAACTGAACGATACACAATGGAAGAAAACACCAGGTTTTGGTCGGCCCGAAGAGAACAATTTTCGGCGAGACCGCTTTGCTCGTCCTCCCGACCGATGTCTGCATATTGCATTTTATCTGATCGTCCAGGATCAATGCTGCACAAGTACTTTGTACGTTGATCAAGGATTAATCTCGTCTATGTCTTAAGTATATTCACAAAAAGAAGCGCGGATCACGGAAGCGGGATCCTTCCTGCAATGCGGATGCCCTTAAAACTGGGGGTTCACCAATTCCTGCTGCTGGTGAGCCGAATGTTCCGATTTGATCAACTTAGTCTGAAACCTATCGCTTCCGTTCAGGTGAAACGTTATGGCACCGCCGCTACTGCCCCCGTCCCCACCGCCACCCGTGTCACCGGCACCGCCTGCTCCACCGCGCATCGGATCACGACGCTTCCGGCTGTCGCGGATCATGTTCTGGCGGGAGTGTTTGATGAAGCTCTGGATGGCGGCGAAAATGGGCTTCTGGTTCGCTTCCGCTTCCTCGGCGCTTTTGCCCAGGTTGAGTGTTTTCGTCAGCAAATCGATTATGCCCAAACTGTTCCCAAACACGTACTTGGTATACTCTGGTGGGGAAAATAAATCCAGGAAGAGAGTGGCATATAGTAGAACAACGTCCGAGAAAGGGAGGCGTACAATACTTACGTCCATTAATGGCCGATTTTCCACTCCAACTGAACTGACAAAGGACCTCGTAGGTGACGAGTGCTTCCATCATTCGCTTGATGTTGCGTTGGAATGGCTGTGAGTTGTGTATTTCCTGGTGTAACCTTATCATCTGCCGGGTGGGAAACATTTAGGTCAGTAAGCGCCAAAGATGATTACAGAATGAAATCTCAAATAGAACAAACAACCGAATTGCAATGGGAACCCCTTAATTCAATTCAATTTTTACGAAACAACATTCTGGCAGGATGTTTTCCTATTCGTTGAAACTTATCGAACCATTCGTTTGTGGGAACAAACTGTTCGGAAATCTTCGTTAATTTTGTGAGGATCTTGCCTTCTGCTAACTATGCTGAGAAACAAGCTTAAAAATTTACTGATATCCTATGGTTTTGCTACTACAGAAAAGCACAAATTAAAAAAAAGGTTATTTTGCCCGAACGTTGGGCACATTTTATGCAGGTGTATCATTACGCTAAATTTATATTTCATGCTACGATTGAAAATTAGTTTTATAAATGCTAAAGAAACTATTGCGAGATCGATTAAAAGGTCTTAGCTTAGGAGCTTTCAAAAGAAATGGTATGATTAAAAAGATTATTATCGTTAAATTTAAGACAGATGTTGATATAAAAAAATGAGTTGGTAATTAAAATGACAAATTATATAAGTTTTGCATCCCTGTGATCTTGGTAAAAATTCTGATATCGTTTAGAAAACCTTATTGTATTTAATATCGCTATTGATTCGGCCAACAATTGTCCGGATGTATAAACAAAATAGCAAGTTAAGATTGTAAGTTGATAAAAAAAACCAAAAGGTAATATGTTTTCAAGTTGGCTCAAAAAGACCCGCAAATTATGCTTTCCCATTTCGAAAATAATTTCTCTAACAAATTGAAGAGCACGGCAAACCCCTGGGTACTTACCATCTGGAGCAGGAACTGCTCGTTGTCGGTGCAGTGGTCGTTTAGATCGAGAAAGTCGCTCACGGTCCTGATCGGTAGTTCCGGGATTTCGGGGAATGCATCGAGCAGTTGATTGCCGTTCATCACACCGGTAATGCTGTGACCGCCGGAGTGGGCAATAGTAAATGGCTGGCTTTGTACCGAACTCGGTGGAGGGGTTGGTGATGGGGATGGTGTGACCGTGACGGATGTTGGTGCAGAAGTCGCCGTCGTCTTGGAATGAGCTATGGCCGGTTCAGTGAACTGATAGTATTGTGTGTTGCCGGAGCGCGATTCCTTTAATGGCACGACCGTTTGTTGCAGTTGCGTGGGTTGTCCTACGGTCGCCACGTGGGTGTAGACGGTGGTCTGCTGTTGGTTCACGGAGTTCTGTTGTGCCGGGGTCGAACTGAGTAGAAGTGTTTTCGGTTGCAAGGAAGATGTGGAAGATGGCGCTGTAATGGCCGTTGACGGAGTGGCCTGTTGTGCGACGACGGTGAGTGAGGTCACGGGAACGATCGATGCGTCCTCGGCTGGGATCGTTTGCGAACCGTTTGTTGCTAGTCGTTGTGCCGGATCGACGTCTTCCTCGAACTTTTCGATCAGCAGCGAAATGATCCTCGTCAGTCCGTCCACCTTCGACTCGACGCGGTTGAGGTTTTGATTGACCAGATGCACCTCACGCTGGAGCGATTTGATCCGCTCCTCGATGATCTGATGGCGAATATCGCTGGCATCCGCCGTCAGCGTAACGCCCGGATCGCCGATCGTCTCTTCCATCCCGCACGCCATTTGCCCTTCGTCCATCACCTCGACCTCCTCGGTCAGCATTGCATCGGGATCGTGTACCTCGGACATACCCTCCTCGGTGAGGGAAATGTCCGGTTCGAGCTTCATCGCTGCCGCGCCGTCGGGAAGATCGTAGTGCTTGAAAAATCGGTCACTATCTCCGGTGGCACAATCTTCCTCCGCCGACGCGAGACTGTTTCCGCCCATCATCGGATGTACCAGTGACGACACCGATGCCTTCCGATGCAGATGTTCCCTTCCGTTGGATACGCGCTGCACCTCTTTCGTCCGCTCCATTCGCCTGTTGCGACACTTGGCGTGCGTTTTTATGTGCTTCATCAGCCGGTACTGTTCGCGGAAGGCCTTCGAGCAGTGCTTGCATTTGAATGGTCGCTCGCCCGTGTGCACCTTCAGGTGGTAGGAGAGGGTGTTCGAACGTGTAAACAACTTGCCGCAGTACGTGCACTGGTAGTTACGATCCGTTTCCAGCTCGTCATTAGCAACCGTACGTTCGGTGGCCATTTCGGTGCCAGCTACTACAGCTGCAATTACAGACGCCACTGCCGAGGCGGCAGGAGTACTTTCAAGTTTTACAACCTCTATTCCCCCGGTTCCGTTCATAAGCGCATTTATCGTTTCCTGCAGCAGTGGATCGTCAGCCGTGCGCATGATCTTGTCATCGCTCGTTGACTCGTCCGCCCCACCGTTGGCCACTTCGGCCGCCTCTTGTCTGTCTTCCCCATCGTCCTCCCCGCGCGCATCATCTTCATCTTCTTCCTCATCATCGTCCTCCTCCTCCTCCTCGTCGTCCTGTTCTTCCTCAGCTGCTGCCGCTGTTGCTTCTCCCTCAACCTCCGTCGGTTGTGGCTGCTGGTTGGAGGGTTTTTCCGAATTACTGCTTGCACTGGAACTATTGCTGCTGTTCGAGCTGCTGCTGCTGCTGTTGCTGCTACTACTACCACTACTACTGTTGCTGTTGCTACTGTTAATGGCAATTTCGGCTACCTCCATCGAATCCACCATCATGCCACTACCGTGGCCATCGTTATCATCGTCCACTGCGGAGCCATCAAAGTCCAGCACGGATTCCTGCGACTCCGAGTGATGGTTCGTTGCGCTGGCAAAATCAATAGCACGCAAATCGCTCCCGTCCTTATCAGTGGGACACTTATCATCATCCTCGTCGGCAATATTGTTGTTGTTATTGCTACCGTTGCTGGTCACGGTGATGGTAACTCCGTTCATCAGTGCCATCGTCACCGGATGATGATGGTGATGGTGGTGGTTGTGATGGATAGGGGAAGAGCCCTCCACGTCTGCCATCCCTGTGTCGCGATCACTGGTGCCTACCAATGCATCCGACGGGTCCATAATGGAACTTTCCAGCGCTGTCGAAGAGGATGCTGCCAATATTTCGGTTGTGCTGTACGACTCCAAGCTGCTGCTGTGTGTGCGAATCCGTGTCATAATATTATGTCCGTGACTTTGCATCCTGTTGTCAACAGGGAGCTTCGTGCATGGAGCACCGTAGATTCATCCCTGTTCTTGTACACTCATTCTAACAGAAAACATTTAACATGTCATCTTCCGCAGCATAATTGCACAATCCAAAAACAAACCGTCCTTGCTGTGATACTGCAGAGTGGGTGATTGTAGTTAGCACCTTCTTTGCAGGACAGAAATACGTAATCTAAACAACAACTTTGTTCAACATAAAAAATCTCTCTGACGATTGCTCCGAGTACGGAACAGGACGGTACGCAGAATCAATGGTTTGATAATGCGTAACTTTGCACTGATAAGACAATGATTTGATAAAAATACACGGACGAAAATTGAACACCTCTTTTCTTCTACGTTTCTGCAAGACGAATTGTGTTTTTTATTAGATTTTTGACATACAGTCTGTTCTCGAGTTACGCGGTTCTCGACTTACGCGGATTCGGCGATACAGTCTGTTCCCGAGTTACGCGGGTTTTGCGTTCCACAGAAATCCGCGTATCTCGAATATTGCTTGACACATAGTTTATATTAGGAGTTAAGAGATCGAGCTATTGTGTACATGTATCATCGAATATTCAAAATTTTTCTTTGTCCATTAATATGAATGCAATGCAAGCGTATTCAAACTACATAAATTGCAACAAACGAAATTAAAAGCGTAAGTTATGCAAATGTGTAATTTACACATTTTTTCGTGTGGTTGTACATCTCAGGAATTTAAATCGATGTAATAAACCCAATCTACTGTCAAATTTTGAAAACCGCGTATCTCCGAATCCGCGTAAGTCGAGAACCGCGTAACTCGAGAACAGACTGTACGCGGTTTTCAAAGTTTGACAGTAGATTGGGTTTATTACATCGATTTAAATTCCTGAGATGTACAACCACACGAATAAATATGTAAATTACACATTTGCATAACTTACGCTTTTTATTTCGTTTGTTGCAATTTATGTTGTTTGAATACGCTTGCATTGCATTCATATTAATGAACAAAGAAAATTTTTGAATATTCTATGATACATGTACACAAGAGCTCGATCTCTTAACTCCTAGTATAAACTATGTGTCAAGCAATATTCGAGATACGCGGAAATTCGAGATACGCGGATTTCTCTGGTCCCCATAATCCGCGTAACTCGGGAACAGACTGTAACTGGAAAGTAGTGTTGGCAGAATCGGGATTCGGAAGATTCAAAGATACCGTGACGAATTCTAAAGGATTGAGTCTCATTTGACAGTTTCGGATCTGATTTAAATCAACTGATTCGCTTGGGATTTGAATCAGATTTGTTTTGTTTGGGACTCAATTCGAGAAAAAATCACGAACCTATTTTAAACAAATACAATAGAACTTAGTGACAATGATTCAGACCAGGACCTGATTTACAGTTTTACCGGAATTTTGTTAAAAATATAACTCTACATGATTCAACCTATTGCTCTAGATTGGTTGTTACATTCAGCTGATTGTTCTTTGTAAATGAACGGTGAACCTAGTAGTTCCACGAATAATCAACGGAAATTCAATTCAAAAGTTTAATTTGCATCGTTTTAAACTCAACACGTTGCTCGCTTAAAATATTGTTGACGCAATGAGCGCATAAAATCACCAAACTGTGATTCAATCACAAGAATTCAGCTGTGGGAAGCTGGGAGGAAATGCTCTCGCTACAATTTGTGTTTATGCGTTAGGTTGAAAGAATTGTATATTTGTCTGGTAAATCAACGTATTATTTTCAATCAGCGTTCAGTCCGGTCAAATATTCATAAAATAAAAACTATTATTTCTATAAACATTAATTCCACCTTAAAAGATAAGCAACGACGTGGAATGCTGATTGTTTATCTATGGGCTAAATGTGTGTAACGAAGCCGGTTCATTATCTCTTACCGAGGCGTTCGCCGTTAGGGAGCACGTATATCACTCGTCCCTTGTATAATCAACGCACGCCTACGAGATTATTCTTATCAGATCGGTTGAGGTGATCTATAAAAGTGCAGTCTCTGTACGAGTGAACATTAATTGGAATTTAGGTCTTTGCCCACTGATTGTTCACAAAATCATGCCTGGTGAGCTGAAAGAGTACACCCTGGCGGAGGTGGCCATGCATAACGGAAAGGGAGGAACTCCCACGTGGATAGTGATAAGGGATAACGTGTACGATGTTACCAGCTATATGGAAGACCACCCGGGAGGCAGTGAGTTGATCACCGAGTGGGCTGGCAAGGATGGTACGAAGGACTTTGACGACTTTGGCCATTCGTCGGATGCGATGCGAATTCTCAGAACGCTGCAAGTTGGTGTGTTGGTACAGGTATGTAAACAGAATGCTAGACCAAATGAAATGTGAAATAAGTAGGTAGTTTCTACTGAATCTTTTACAGTGCGATCAGGCAAAGAATCGCCTAGCCAGTGGCCAAAAGAGTGTTTCCTATGCGGAGTCGGAAGAAAATCTCGTTGAGAAGAAACGAAGCAAACGTCGGAAGTTTATTCTTTGCGGTTAACGCAACGTAAAGTTTTAGATTTAAAAAGAGCGTCACATACTGTTGCCTTTTAAAGTATTTCTCATCATATCAGCCCACCTAGCCTAAAAAAAGTGATATAATATTATTATATATTATTAATAAATATATACCGCTCGTTCAAGTAACGTATGAATTATAAATATTGATAAAATCTCCGTACAGTATACCCATTGTAAACATGAGAAAAGAAAAATATATCAACCATCCATTGTGCAGGCTCCCCAAATGCCGGGACAGGTAAAAATATCGAAAGCTATCTTTTCAAAGTTTCAATCATCCTAACATACTTTTCACCAACCGGAAGCGCCTCGAGGAGTTGCTGTGGTTGGAATTAAGCAGGACGGACCTATCGAGATTATCGATTGATGGTTAGGGGAGTTGCCTGCCGTTGTGTGGTGGCAGGGTTGCTACCAGGTTTTTCTGCATTTCTTATGTGCTTTTTCCTTCGTTTTTATAACAACAATGGTTCGAAAACAGAACAGGATAGGCATTAAAAAACCCTCCCCACCAAGCGCACCACCAAAGCCGCAACCTGCCTGGCATGTTGTCGCAGTAATGGGGGGGTTTTCCTTCGCAGCAGAATTTTGTTGACATGTCCTGAAGGCGTGGATGATGGAGGTTTTTAGTCTGAGGTATTCTTCTTTTCGTAGAGTTTGCAACAAAAAATACCGCATGCTTAAAATGTTAGCCTACTTTCGAGGTTACATGTGAACATTCTCGAGGATCTACAAGGTAAGAATAAATTTGATACACTCTCGAAAAATGTATGCCCTTTATTCATCATAACATTTTTAACTCTCGACTTAAAAGTGGACGCAATATGTTTTAAACTGTATATGGTTGTTGATGTCTACGGAAATATTCTCGGTCCCCTAAACAATAGATTAGAGATACGTTATCTCGTTTGAAGTTTAAATAAAAACTCCTTCCAAATCCGTATACGGCTTTCATAATCGATACGGCACGAAACCACAACAGGAAAACGCTACCTATCCGTCCATCTCTGGTTCGAACCGAGCAAAACGAAGTAGTAGCAAACAAGCCCACGTTGGACGGTATCAGTTTTTCCAACCGTTGCCTTAAGCAGGCGCGCTTCACACGTCGTTGGACCCGAATGCCTTTTCGGTTGGCTGGTGCGGATGTTAGGGGTTGTGTGCAAAAGTTCACATGGCTCCCGGCCCCCCGAAAGGTGAAGTGGCCACATAAATCATTAAAAAACTTTGCTCCCCTCCATGCATCGTCGTTACTTGTCAGCTCCTTACGGGCGGGTGCAGTTGGCCGAGGTCGCACAACACACACGGTACACGTTTCCGCCTTTCCGAGCTGCAACCAAGCCCGATGCAACCAAGCTGCTGACAGCATCGCATGGGTGGAGGGCAAAAGTTTTAGCTTTAGTGTCTTACATGGTTTTGAAAGCGAGTGGAACAACTTTTTTTTCTCACTTCCTTCTGCAGCGGCCTTCAGCGGCGACTGGCTAACAACGTCGGCCACCTTCGTAGGTGTTCCCAAGGGGAATGCAGTTTTTCTTTCCCGACCCAGCGAGTTAGCTTAGGGGGGGGCTCAAGCCAAGCCGGGTCGGATTGTTTCGAGGAGATTTTCCCCTTGCTACAGCCGGGTGGGCAACAAAAAGGGAAGGAAAAATGGATGGACTTATCGAACCGCTGGCCAAAAACCGCTCGTTGGATGAGCACTCCGGCCCGGTTGGGAGAGGCGGGCTGCGGGGACGGGACTTTAAAGTAAATGTAACGAATAAAAAAGGAACCGGCTCCTATCAGATCCTGCTCGGGAACTGATGGTGACAAGCTGTGAGTGTAAAATAGGAAAGTTTTAACGAGATTTCGTTCGTTCGAGGCTCTTAGTGTCAATTCAAATAAGTTCGATACCTGCTCAATCGGGTCCGTCTGTGCAGCATATGTGGTGTTATGTGCCATGCAGACTGCACTCGCTCTGCCATCGATCCTGTGGAGTTGAAAACTTTACCTCAACGGGTATTACGATGTACCTAGCTGAAATTGTGCTTGTTAAGAAGAATATCGAAGCCAGACGAATTGTAGAAACTATACTCGGAAAAGGATTCGGCACAGAGCGTCGATAGAAGCTAATGAATCGAAAATGTGTTGATTAGCAATGCTTCAAGATTTCGTCTTGGTCTTGGGTGCCGTTTTCGCTGCTTGGATTTTCTATCTTTATAGTGTTCATTATGGGAAAAATTTGAGCCATCCGAAACTGTACCCGATAGCTCGTTTCCACATCATTTTATTTATGGGGATTGATTCGACAGAAAGAGAACCCAATAACGGAATCGGAAGGAGAAAAAACCGTACCTACTAAATACGTCATCGTTTCTCGAAGGATTCAATTTCTCCTGATTTCATCCCGGCAAGGGGTGCTTCATTTCGGAAACCCCATTCGCCTGGCATTCGTTCATTATTGATTTAAACTCAATACCTTTTCGATGATTTCAGCCTCTGAAACTGGCGGGCTGGTGAAGCTAGAGTGAAAAAACCTCCAAGCCGCCGGGGGGCTGGAGCGGGGGTTCGGGAAGGTTGGCAATCGATGGGAAGTCAAATAAATTCTGCGCCAGATGAAAAGCCGTCGCCGGAGAGAAAATTTAATTACGATGATTGATTTCGTGTGACGAGCGAGCGCGGCACGGGAGTTGTTTATGCTAAAAACGTAACCCACTTTTTCCACCCTGCCCCCATCGTTTCGTGTGTTTTTCTCTTAGTTTTTATGTCATTATGGAGTGCCATTTGAGTGAGCGAGAGGGTTTCGCAGGGAGGCAAACGAGGTGGTAGTGGGTAGTAGTTGTGGGTTTCTTGTTCTCCGGTAAGGTGTTTGCTTGCATCGCATCAAATTTATTTACCCCCGGAACGGGTTCGCTGGATGCAGACATCAGATTGAAGTGAATCGAAAAGAGATTACCAGTGTCCTTGGCATTGACGACTTGTTGAAGTGTGTGTGTTTCAGTCGTATGAATATTAAGTATTTAGTGAGTGTCATAAGCATTTGATTTCATACTCTCTAGATTTCATAAACTGGATCGAAATTAAAATGGTATCGGAAGGTCGCACATATTAGTAAAAATTTAATTACGTTGTGACTATTTGAAAAACATGCTATTATTGGTATATCACCCACTTCAAATATTTTTTTCTTGATGGTTATACTAATTGTTGAATACTAGCAAAACTACCTTCTTAAATTTATTTATGAAATAATCCTCGCTTTTAGTGTTTATACCACTTTCACAAAATTGTTTTATTGGTTCTTTAACCCTTGAAAAAATATTTGAAATGTTTTTTGTTGAGATAAAAAGATAGTGATGTTGTTTTTATATTTTACATTTTTTAAATTCGTTCATGAACATTCGTTAATTTGATTTAATAGCTTCATTAGCTATTTTTTTATTAACTACTACAGAGTTGTTGTCCCGCCCGTAGCTTTGAGTACTTTGTTGTTTTCTTTTAGTCCTCGTAAAATAATGGCATGAACATGAATAGAAGCACGTTTTGTATTAAAAAAAAAACTGCATGAAATGAATGATTTATTTTGGTCAGAAAAAGTGTTGAATACTATTAAATTATGCGTGATGTTTTGGCTACAGAACAAATTTTAACATCGATAGCTTTGACGAGTAAGTTTGGTTCTATTTGTCTGCTGTAAATCATTAACATTTAAACCTAGAAAAACCCCTGCGTTTTCATGGAAAATACAAAATAAAAACCCCACCTTAATTAGCTAGTTGTGTTAATCAGTAACAACTGAATATTGGTTTTAAAGTCAGTGCAGCTCAAGAGAAATTAGTTCTGTTTGTGACACAAAAGAAAATGAAGTGCTCGGCGGCCGCTCGCGTCCCGGCTAGGATGTTATCGTCAGTAGCAGTTGTTTGACATATTGAACAGCAGTTGGTGTTTGCACATCACCGCTTACAATCGATGGCGGGACACATCATGCCACGTAAGTGGCGCATGTCAAACGCAGGTCGCATAAATTCACATTAAAAGTAATTAGAATTTACGAAGCTCGCACTTGCGGTAGCATTAGCGGCTGTAGTCCGGAAAAGCACCTTGCAAGGATGGGATTGGGTTACCGCGGTCGTAAACGTTCGCTTCGGAAAGCTCACTGGGGAGACCCAGCATCCATCATGCAGCATGCAGGTAAATGGAGCTTTTGCGCAAGGGATACGATTAAGTTATGGCAGGTCCTTTCTGGTTAGCACCTTAGGCTAACGCTGTAACACAATTTTTCGCGTTTTCTTAAAGGTGTTAAAAAAAAGGTTCGCGAGTTTTGTTACAAAAAAGTCCTTCTAGATCTTTCACACATTACAAAGAACGATCTCGATAAAAACAAACTTTACTTCTACTCACTAACATGCTGCATAAGTCCTTTTTTGTGCAAGAAGATAATCTTCATCAGAAATCCTCTAGGGTTGCGTTAGTCGCGTTAGAGCGACAGAGAAAGCGCACCAAACAAAGAAGTAAAGGTGCAAATGTTGTTTGCATGTATACGCTTTTAATTACCCATTCCGACCTCGGGTACCATTTGCGATGATGAATATTGATAATTTGAGTGCTCGTGCGGTCGCATTTATGGTGCATATTTGCGTTTCTCACGCTGGGAGGCGCGATGGCGGATTGAAAACTTTGGCGCACCGTCCCCGGGAGAAAAGTTGGTGAAATGTGGATATGATAGAAAAACAGCAAACATAAAAATGAAACCATCCAGGTAGGGGAGCTTAGCATGTTGCCGGGCAGTGGGGGGTTATGGCTTCCTATCCTGAAGGGCATATAAATTAACGCAACAAACGAGCGGCACGGGATGTTCATCGCCTGTCGGGTGGAGTGCTGCAAAAGGACTGGGTTTCGAAGCAACAAATGTTCGCTGGGCCTGTTATTAAGAATATTCTGATAAATTGAGAGCATAAAGTATTATGATACGGCACGGGTACATACAAACATACAAAAACAACAAAACATTAAAAAAATCCGTCACATTGGCGGTAAGAAATAAAGGATTCCCAATCTGTTGTTATAGGGAGAAAACACATAATTTGGAAACCTATTTCAACCAATACTAACCTCTCCCTCGATAGTGAAATCCTCAATGACTTTTCACGGTAGCATAGGAAAAATATATCTAAGAAGCTTTTATTATAATTTGTTGATAATATGAATTCCTGCCAGTCCAATAGGCAGGAATACATATTATCAACAAATTAACTTTTGGAATATTTAAGCTGCCAGCAAAACCATCACTTTTACATAAAATTAAACTCAATTTCGTAAACCATATTACCCCTACTTTTCACCAAACTGCATCAGCTGCAACTTCATCATGATAACAGCAGCAGCACGATGACGGTGGATTAGAGCAGCAGCACCGCGATTACAGTAGATTAGAGTACAGCGGGAATAAAAGGGCTTCATGCGCCAAGATTTGTCTCTTTTCAATATCAGAAGTTGGTGTGATAACTAGAAATAAAAAATGATTTATTGTGTAGTTTTGCTTCAAACGAAAACTCCGACAAAATTTATTTCCATATCACTGCCAATAACGCTACTGCTGATGCTTCTTTCCTACATAGATTTATTAATACGCTCGCCAATGCGCACATTAAAGTTCAAGTACTCACCTTATTATGACTCATAAACCGGCCAAATGGAATTAACCCTGCATTGAAAACGCCATATCTTATAACATAGCTTACTTTATTCACACTGAGAAGAATGCGCATGGATATACAATGGAAAGGTTAAGCAAGCGTTCGTACTCTTTTTTAAAACGACTCGATATAATATACGACTCAATCTATGCACTGTTCATACGTCCTTTGGCTATTTAAGAGATTGTCATAAATTGCTCATTCATGTATACGTATACATAAGGCAAATCTGTAATACGGTTCTTAATCGATACCCCAACAAAGACTATACATTGCTCGTACATTGTTTATGTATATATGTATGATTTTGACTCGAATTATACTGTCACAATATACGACTTCGTGTTGTATGGAAATTGAATTTATATGAACCGTCCTGCTTTGCACTAAGTTATGGCATTACTATAATTCAGGGAATGCAACTTACTTTCTCATCATATCGCATGGGAAACTGTTCCTACTCATGTTGTTAGTAAATCTAAATTGAATAATCTTTTTAGATTTTGCCGCATTGTTCATAAAAATTTGTTCGTTTAAAAATTCTCTGAACTCAATTAATGACTGGTAACCGTTGGCATAAGAATCGAGTTTAATAGCTTCATTACATCCCCACTCATCAGATTTCTCAAGAGCAGAGAGTGTTCCGTTCCCAGCAAATGTGCTGACGCCATTCGTTAGCAAGCACAAACACACAAATGGGAAAGTTTTGTGAAGTGAGCTTAAAGTCTCACAATCGGTGATGATAATGGAGGGATCAGAGTGGAACTTAGTGTTTTAAAATATGAGTAATACCGCTAAAGGGATGGAGAAGGTGGCGGGAGGGGGAGGGGGGTGGCGCGAGGAGGGCCGGCGAAGAGATTGTAACTGTATGTTTGAACTGTGGCTTGATAGGAGGCTTCATGGTAAGTTTGAGTGATTTCGAAGGCGCTTGCTGGTGCGGTGCAACCTTTTACGATGATGAAGTTTTACCACCGCCAACACGAACGGATTTCCGTTTAGGTTTCGTTTGTGATAAGAAGAGTTGTATGTGTGAGTGTGTGTGCGTGTGTGCGGTGAGATGTGAGCGTTGTCAAATGCTGCCTTCCGGGGGTGAAGGATTAACAGCTAAGCAAGCATAAGCTAGCGTTCGTGGTTGACTGCAATAAAGCAAATTACCCGGTTGAGGGTGAGTTCTCAGCTGGAATACCATCCAGGATTTGAATTACATGAAATTTAACGAGTATGACAATTCTTGATGTTTTTTATATTACATTCAAAGTGAATTATTCACTGAACGGTAGAGTTAGAAGAACAATGAACAAATTTGATTGCCTGCCCTATGTCGGCTGCATTTTGCGAATTGTTACTGGCGAACAGAAAACCCCCGTTCATCGAATGCATTCGTCACAATTGAATGGACATGGCGTGGAGATGCTCTATTTTTGCAAACCGTTAGGGACGTCGGGGGACGTCCTGTTCCCGGAAACAGTTGTAATTTTCAGTAGCCCTATCACGCTTGTCATCGCGCGCGTTGCACATGCAACAAGACATAAATGTGCAGTCCCGATGCGTGGCATCGAAGGAAAAACTGCGAGCGGAGGGGAAAAAAGGCGGAGGAAATATGATAAAAAGGATGCTGAAGGCAGCTGAACCGAAGCCGAGAAGCATGCTCGCGTTCATTGTCACATTTATTTAATTCTATATTGTTCGAAAACTTTCCACTTCCCGCACGGCACTGCCTGAACGACGTAGAACGTAGGTGGGGGTGTGCATTCGAGAACGTATTTCTACCAGGATCGTTGGTAGTATTGTTGCCAATGAGCATAAAAAAACAGTAGGTGTCGGTGCAACCGATCAGCAGAGCGGTGGCGCTTTCCCACACTTTTTCGATCTTCTAGAGCGAATGTGGGACGAGGAACGTGGCAAAGCGTTGGAAAGGCTCCACCACTAGTTTCCTGTCTGCCTGCCTGTTTGTCTGTCGGTCTGTCTGTCTGTCTACCCGCCTGACGGTTGTGGGCCTGGGTTGCTGGGAAAACCCGTGGGTCGGATGTCCGCTGAATGGCAAGAACGGGAAGAAAGCGAGCTGGTTTCGTGGTCGGCAGCGAGGGTTTGTTGCAATTGAAATGGGAGAAAGTAGCATGAGAGAGTTGTTCGGTGGTAAACTGTCTGAAAATGGGGACATGTTGCTCGTTATCAGTGTTGCCACACAATAAAAAACTCCACTTCCGTGGAAATTTCATTCGGGCGTTCAGTGTTTCCATGCTTCGTCGGGATGGAGCACTACCGATAGTGTATGTGTGTGAACGAAAAGAAATGCAAATGGGTAGCGGGTTTACACAAGCGATGTTACGACGTCGGTCGCTATTGACTGCAGCTAACTGGTAACGTGCGTGAATAGTTGTAATGGGAGACTGTTTTTTTTTTCTGTAGAAATTGAACAAAAGATCAAATCACAAAAACCCTGCAGCAGGGAAGATAAACTATGAAGCTCGTTATGTTTTGGTGTGTTTGTTTCATGGTTTTCTATAGTTCTAGCGATAATTTAGTTTGCACCATTCTGGCTGACAGTAAATTGTATTTTTTATCACTTGTATAGTTTCTATCTTTCAGTTGAGTGAAATTATACTAATCGAACTTCATCAAATATAAAGTATAGTGTTATTGCTAGCAACTATTATCACGACAAAGGTTGAGGTGGAGTACTAACGCTTTGTAAAAAACGTGATGTGAATAGAGACTAGGATGATTTTATTTCCTGATTTGAATATGTTTATTTTTCGGATTAGAATTTTTATTTCTAAACATATAGGGCGTGAAGTTTGGAAGTCTAACGTCTCTTTACCACATAGCAAGCAAGCTGAGAAGACAAATTACGGTTTTAATCACATCGTGGAGTAAAAATATATGCAACGCGTTAAAATGTACTCAATTAATTAAGCGGATATAAATTGAAGTGAGGAGGGTCCACGACAGCCGAGTGGTAGCGCCGGGGCTCACCACCCCGACGGCGTAGGTTCGAATCCCAACCGAGACCGGACCCTCCCTTGTACGAGAGTACTGACTATCCACGTACACATAGGGTAAAAAAGTCTCGTAAGCCCTTAACGGGGCAGGCATAACCAAGAGGTCGTTACGCCAAGAAGAAGAAATTGAAGTGAAAATTGATATATTTTTAATTCAATTCAAATTTTATTCCTGTTTCTCAAATATTTATTTGTTTGGCTCCGCATTATTTCCCAACTATTTACCTCAATAGTAAACCAAACTATTTACCTCACCAGCAAACCGAGCCAAAGCTATTTAAATACTAAATATGTACAATCACATGACACTTCTACGTCATTTTTCTCGATTCCGCAAGCTACCGATAATATCTGTATAATGATGGAGGCGCCTGGTGCTCATCAAAATGCTTTTCTGATGCTCACATATTTGTTTGCCTAGCTTCATATTGTTTCACAACTATCAATCAGAAACCAAACTTCGAATTTAGTTTGATATGTAGTTGATATGTATAATTAAATGACACCTCTACATAATTTCCCCCGATCCCAGAGGATATCTCAAAAATGATGGAGGCGCCTGGTGTTTTATTGGAGCTAAAGCTTTCTGTACATCAGCTGTTCGGTAAAAAGGTTTATAAAAGTCTTATATTCCACTAATTTTTTATAGAAATCTGCCTTGTTACATGTTTGGTTATGTTGGGAAAAAAAGAATAAAACACTGTTTTCTTTCAGTTACAACCAACATTTTTCCAAACTCATTCACATTATTTAATGAACAAGAAAATTTAAGATAAAATGAAATAAATTATAAAAGGATGGATATTTAAATGTGGTTTGATGCCCAAGCAGTTTTGCTTAATGTTTGAAGTAATCTGTTGAACTGTTGTGAAAAGTTCTTACTAAGAGATCGAGTTAGTTATACGATTGCTGAAAGCGTTTATTCCAAAAACACAAATTATTTATATTAAACGCACCACGAAAACTTCATAACACATTTTAAATACTAGGAACACTTCAGCAAAACAGGAACATACTTTAACACATAAAATAAAAAAAAAGAATTAATTTATTATGCCTGCAACTTGTGGGTTAGAAACTTCTCTACGAAAAAACTTAAACTACGAAAAAAGAGAATGAAAAACTCGTGAAACTTTTCATTCCGCAAGATTGTGGTTTGGATATGTATTCTCAGCACATTCACATCATGGACGCTGCACATTTATGTTGCACGATGCATCTCTGTAAGAGGCAGCATTCCCACCATACCACAGTTTCAGTTACAGCCCACCGAAGAGCCGTGCCGCTGTCTGAACGTGTCGAAGACCGTTTACTTAACACCGTTTGTCAACGGTGGCATGCCAGCACGATGAAAAGATGAATCGCCTGCCGCGGGTTTACCGGTTTGGTGGAAAGCCAGCGCAATCGAGCGACAGTTGCGCGTAGTTACGCGTCGGTCGCAACGGGAGAAGCCTGGAAGAAGAGAAACGTGTGCCTAACGGAAGCCAATCATCGGAGTTTTTGTGCCTGATCGACATCGATGATGTTGATACTTCGTCACGAGCGATTTCCGCTGGAAGCCACTCAGGGGTGTATAGAAGGGGAAAAAAACATTGAATTGACTCGTTGTAATATCCACTCACCAGCTGCGGACATTGTAGGACAACGAAGTACCGCGTCAGCGCGTTCATATGCTGCCCGAAAAGCTTTCGGTAGCTTTCGTTGGTGAGCGACCGTAGGAAGCTTTCGAACTTGTGGAAAGGATGGCGACGAATTGGGGAAGGTTACGTTGGGGTTTTGGATCGGGAAAGCGGAGCGGGGATAAGAAGCTTTGGAGCTTCGCTCGTGAATACTTGCAAGAGACGATACGGAGGAGAGAATGCAACTGAGAGAGCGTCAAGGAGAGATAAAGAGTGTCACCGACTTCGTTACGGGTGAGTTCGGCGGCAGCTGGTTTGGCCCTGGCTGACGGCCGGGTTTGGGTGCTTCTCCGTTGACAGTTCGGCCGAGGACATCGTCGCGTGCGGATCGCTGTCTGTCGCGTGTTCGGGAGGTGCTTGCTTTCGGGGCTGCCAGTTGCCAAATCGTGGCGCTAGTGTAGTGCCATCGTTCCGATCCGAGGTAATGAAGCGTTTCGATGGGCATCGTCGGGAGTGTTTCGGGAACAAACACTAGCGCGTTCCACGATGGTGCTGATTGAAAATTTCATCAATTTGCCCGATCGCATCCATATTCAGTGCAAGGTGTTTGCCAGGTGTTGTCCATCCCGAGGAACATCGTAAAAGTGACGGCATCAACTGCACGTCAGCAACGCTCATCCAAAGAGCGCATCCTCCTCCGTATGACCGTTGTCCCCGTGTGCCCATGTTTGTCTGTGTGCTTGTGTGCGTGTTTGTTCCCGTTCATCAATCTTTCAAGGATCATCCAGCGAAAAAGATTGCGTTTTTGCCCTCCACCTCTCGAAATACCCGAAGTGCGTGCTCTTGCAAGAGAGCTTTAATTCGGACGGGAACGGGGTCGTGTCGGTGTCGCATGAGAACGGAAAGGATGTTTGTAGACGTAAGAGAGGGCTCTGCTTGGGACCGATGAGAGTGAGAGAAGAGGGAGAGAGCGCAAGGACCTAGGGAGAAGCTTTGAAATCGAAGGAAACGGCGCGATGTTTCCTTGATTCCGAAAATGCGAACGCTCGCTTGCTTCACTGAGAGCGGTGCGTGTCGGAGCGAGACAGTGAGTGAGTACTGGACGAGTTCGTGGAAGGGTTAGGTGGCGGAGGGCAGCTAAAATGGAAGCAAAAACATAAATATTTAATCGCTGCTGGTTTTCCCGAGATGGGGCAAAGTTTCGCGAGCGCACCAAACAATTGAATATTTGATTCAATTTCCCGACCGAAGGACGACGTTGCGGGATGCGTTGGTCCCCGAAACGGGTGTGCGGTGCGGTGTGGGGACATTAAAAGTAACGTGCGAAAAGGTGCTGCCGCAAGCGGGGGGTTCTGGTTCCTCGCGGCCTGCAGAACGTCACCAGCGGCCCGTGTGTCAACATTGCAAACACGGTTTCTGTGCGCGGCGTTGGTTATTGTCAGTCGAATCCAAAAACGGGGCCGTTCCTCGCACGGTAAATATTTACCAAATTTTCTGGAAGCGAGAACGAGCCACTGCACGCGTCGTCGTGGGAACGGATGGCTTAATTTGTGAGTGAAAGTGTGCCACACCACCATCGTGTTTGGAACTGTGATTCATTCGACAAAAACAAAACCCATCGCCATCGCCATGCGGGTGTGGGAAAAGTGTCAATAAAAATCGAAGCGAAAATCGGGAGCACAGCTCACAATTCGCAATAGGTCAAGGATGAATGGGAAATGGACGGAATTCGCCACAACGGCATTCGAAATGTCGATCGATTGACAACCGGGACGCGTTGGCTAGGAGTGACGAAACGGAGGGAGAGTGTATTTGTGTGAGTGGAGTTGTGAGGAAAGGGGAGGCAGAGAAAGAGAGGGGAAATAAACCTCCATTTGCCCACTCCCGCCAGCGATTGTTTACCATCCGTGATGTGGGTGTCCTCCCAAAGGACTGTCATTATTTTGGGCAAACATGGGCTCAAACATGATCATCCAATTAAGACATCTCATGCTCGAATTACGCCGTGTCGTCATCGTTGGGTCGTAATGCAATTTTCTCCGTCTTTGTTCACTCGCTCGCAACAATCAGCGGTAGGATTTGTGATTTTATGTTGTTTAATTTTACCGCCAGCAAGACGCTTTACTTTTCGCCTGTCTTGCCACAATGAAATCGTTGGGCTGGAATGGAGTGTCATTTTTAATTCGCGGGCATCCATGTGCGTGCGTGTGCGTGTGTGGAGAGGGTATGTAGGTTACGCCGGATGGGTTGTGCTCAATTTGCAAACTCGCACAAGCTCACTCGACAAAAGTGTTTTAAGGTTACATGAGTTTTCCTTCACTGAAGGTCATAAAACAGTCCATTATCCTTCGTGCTGCTGTCATCTCTTTCCTATCGTTGCTTATTCTCTCTCGTTAATATTTTCTGTTTTTTTTTTCGCTCACCCTCTCTCATTGTGAGTCTTTTTTTATTTTTTATCATTTTCTCTTTCTAGTTTCATTCCTCCTCCTTTCACTCACTATCCTTTCTCCGTGGAGGAAAGTAGTTTTCTTCTTTCCACACCTCTAGTATTGTTATTTTTCGGCTTGGGTTTGTCGGAAAACTAAGCTGCTGTCCTTTTTCCACCCTTGTTTTTTTCATCCCCGCTGTTTAACTCGGGCTCAAACATCTGAAACAGACTAAACGGGGGCTTCCGATTCAAATTATAAAGTTTCGCTGCACGTAAGACTTTTTCATATGAACCGTTACAAATGTGATACAAGGAAAATCTGCTCTTAACCATCCATGCAGGTGAGCAAGTAGGCATGTGTTTGTGTGTGTTTCGTTCCGAATCAGCTGCTTTCGGAGGGGCACTTTCGCAGCAGCTCCACGTTATGTAAGCTTTCTACGAAAGCTTTCTTCTCACGACTCGGATGAGTTTTGCTCACGTGGAGAATCGGACAGTTCCGAAGGAGAATTCTTGGTCCTGCTCTCCCAGAGCCTCTCAGCTGTTTCGGCTGCTAAAAATGCTTCACCGCCACTCCACCCTAACAACCGATTCTTCCTCCGTGTCGTTCCACCACGTGCCCGAACGAACGTTGTGCATGAAAAAAAACAAAATAAAGTGAAAAAAACCCTTACACAAACCCTGCATGTGGAACAGAGTAACGAGTCGCGTTCGACACCGTGCAGGCAGCATCCAGCGTGTCGCGCATCGGATGGTTGGTACGTGAGGGTGAAAAAGAGAGTGGTTTCTTTGCTGGTTGGAGAAAATCAAGTACAAACATGAAGAACACGACAGGGGGAAAACTAGATTCAAGTGAGAGAAACCGTTCGCAAAGGGAGTGAACGCACGGGAAGCAAAACGCATCGGATTTTGATGATTATTGTGTGGGTGTATGTGTGTGTGTATCGATGCAGGCTCGATAGGATTGGGAAACTGTCATACCGTCTCGGAAAAGCGGCAGGGACCCACGCGTATCATCCACTCGCCCTGATCGACGAACCTTTGCGATCGCTGCATCGCCTGCTCGACTGGATTATGGTTCATGGACTTGGGCGCGAGAGCTTTTTGTGCGGTCGTGCGTGCGTGCGTGACGTGTCCATTGCGGTACGTGAAAATTGCCACATTCTCTCGCGGAACGTGCCGTTAAGTTTTGTTATGATGATTATCCACAGCCGTGGAAGAGGCGCGTGGCGAGGGCTTTAGCTCTCAATCGACGATAGTTGCTGTGCTTCGACATGTGTTCCGATGAAACGTGTGCAATAAATGTTACACCCAGCGAGCCCAGCGTGCCGACAAGTGCGGTGCAAACGTTGCCAATAATTAAATTATATAGCGCAGGATTCAAGCGTGTTTTGCTAGCGAACCTTCAGTCATCAGAGGGACGTAATGTGTGCTCGTTAAATATTCATCAAAAGGGAAACCAGTATTTGTATAGCTCCTGAATATGGAGTTTCCCAATGCTGTCAGTGTTGGGAATGAAATAGCAGAGTAAATGCATTTGAGTCGAAATATAAAATAATCAAGTATGTAAATTTTCAACGAACCTGTTTTTTTTTTGTGTGTGTGCTGCTTTAGGGAAACATTCGATCAGTAACGAATAACTACGATGTGTGAGAAGCAAGGTACAGTTACCAATGAACCGTGAAAGTGCTGAACAAATTGAAGAAAAAATAATTCAATGATAATATTGTGATTTTTGTTACCAGGAGTAAAATGTGAATGTGTGAAAAGTGCTGAAACATCTTACCAAATTCATACTGTTGTGTTCAACAAGATAAGTTCCTAACTATTCCGACACCGCTAGATGTTTGGATTTTTAATCAGAAAATATTTATTGCAAACGAGTTGTTCCGAACTGTGTTGAAATCAGTTGAAAGGTAATTTGTTTGCTTTCCGCAAATGCTTTCTTTATTCTAATCTTAAGATTCCTTTGAGCTTGAGTGTTTTCGGAGGGTTGGTAAATTCAATTAAGTTTCCTGGATTTCACTGTACCCAATATCGTTCCAGTTGGGGTGCTCACTTGGGAAACTCGTGGCGTAATAATTAATGAGAATAATCGATTCGATGAAGGTTCATCGATATTTGTTTTTCAGCACACGAAGCAAGTATGAAGAAAAAGGTATAAGAAATGTCTAAGGAATAGCGCCAGTAGCTTGCCGGTTCAATGAACGCAAAATGATTTTCGATGCGCTTCAATTATTTCCCATTCGAAAGGTCTTTACGGTAGCCGATGCACCTTCGATGAAAAGTATCGTCCAAGTTGAGACTACCTTCGAAGAAAGGTCCACTTAATTCCCCCCCAGCAAAGTAATTTTCCGGCTCCCCATAAAATGGCCCTTTGACCCTCGGTCCGGTGATGCTCGGTATGCCATTCTTTGCAATAACGTTTCGAAATGGGTTCCAAAAACATAGAACATAAGTATAAAAAAAAACAACTTGGAAGTCTGGTTTATCGTGACTCGTCGAAGAAAATTAACTCAAATATGCAAATTGTGCTTTGGAGAAAAGGAACTTTATTTATCTTCTAAAAATACTTCTACATGAAAAATCTAAGCCAAAGAGTTTTGGCATAGCCCGTTAATGTTTGACACGATCTACAAATTGTTAAATTAGCAAACGGTTGCATATTTCTCATGCAGTCTGATTCCGACTGATACTAAGGGTGAGTAACTTAAAATTTATTCATTTACTGATTTTCGAAAACATAACTTTATGCATTTTGACTGATTGTTTATGATGCTTGCAAATAGAGTAAAGTATTTACTACTATACCCTGCTTCGGGATTAGTCTTGCTGGCGTCTGTATTTCCTTGCTTTATCTCGTAGAAATTACAGCATTTATCCACGCACTTTTGTACCCACGGATGCCATAGTTCATGCAAAACAGCACCGAACGGGGGTCACACGTAAACATGAAAATATGTTAGCGCCAGTGTCGGTTGCCAGTTTGCCACGAAGCAGCACGAATGGTTGCCGAAAGTGAGGGCACCTGCAGGAGCCCGCCAGCAGGACCGTGCGCTGTTTTTTTCTGCCCCTACTGTGCGACTTCCCCCTTAGGAGAGACAAAATATGAGTGAAATTTATGGTCGGTGCGTGAGCGGAGAGATGAATTATAAACGATAGCACGTGGACGCTGCCGGATGCCGCAGCGTACTCGGCGAGCGATGAGCAAGCCCTTTCGCCGCCAAACCATATTCACAAACGAGTAAAGAGGGCAAATTTTTTGCGATGGCAAAATCATAAGAAAACTTCTTCCCAAACGAGCTATCCGTAGAACGAAAAAAAAAGCATCGAATAAACCATCGGAAGCGTGCTTGTCGGAGGGAGGTTTTCCGACGTGGGCAGGGAAGTTTTACTCCGAGGAGGGTTTTTTATTTCCGGCACAAAATATCACCCCGAGTGCTCTCGATCGTCGTCTGTCGAAGGCGGAAGGATGGAATCAATTTTGAAAATTAAAAAAAAAACCGAGCCACAAATATAAAACCAAAATACTCCCACGGCAACGAACGAAGGGTCAAGTGGAGTGCGGGGCCAACTGTGGAATTTATCAAAAAAAGGAAGAAAATTGGAAGCGTGAAGGATTCCACTGGAAAAATACAACCGACGATAGCAAGCGTACAACAGCGGTGCCGTCATCATCGGCATGCCTCGCGACGGTGTCGATGGAACTTGGGAAGGATTATTCATCTCTAGCCACACATACACACACACAAACACACGTTGCCAAAACTGTACGACTAAAGTGAATAAGAAATTTGCCCTTTCCCACCGTGCGCAAGACTTTTTCGGATGGGTTGCATGGGTAGTAGCAGGCAGAATTTATGCAAGTTATGCTCGAGTGCAGTGAAGATGAATTACGATGGGGCCACACGCTCGGTACGTGTGGCGGACACAACAAAAAACGAAAAAAGGAAACCAAACAACATACACACAACCATGGATCACACACGTCGGCGAAGACCACGGTTTAGCAGTTATTCACTAGCAAGATGTATTTTTCCACACTCCGCACCGTTTTTAGATCCTGTTCTTTTTGCCATTTTGGCATTCCGCGCGTACGACTCACAAAAGGAAATATTTCATCGGATGATGGTAATATGATAAGGCTTCTTCGGGGGGAGGTGATGCAAAAAAAACAGGTGAACCATATTTTGCTCCAGCTGTTCGGCTTTGCCGCGACGTGGATTTTGCAATGTGGAGCTGGGAGATTCTGCACGGTGCAGAATATGCTGAACTCGTTAAGCCCATACATTGTACGACACGAGCTATTTTATTTCACAACTCCTGGTAAGCGATATGTTACGCCAATTCAAATCGGAATTAACAATCGTAAATTTTCTATAGAATATTATTTCATCCTTTTCGAAGATTGAAATATGCCGTACGTGAATGAAGTCTAAATTTCCATGAACTCGCATCACGGATTGAATGAGGTTCTTTGGAGGATTATAATAATGTTTTAAAGTTTATGCCAAGCAAAACAATCTGAATCCTGTTTTACGATGCGTTTGAACATTTTTAATCAAATACAAATATTATAAATTGTAAATCTTAAATAATGAAAATCATATACCAAAACAAAATAGACACAGCAGCTCAAGATATTCAAGCTAAAGACGTAAAATAATATAAGTAGGTTGATAAGTTTCAATATCTGAACTCATCTTTTTTTTAGGCACATTAATTTGTCATAGTGGAAACAAGTTTCATAATTTTTGTGTATCTTTGGCAAACAATCTGGATTGACTCCTTAAAAAAATGGTTTTCAGAGCGTAATTTCAAAAGATAAGATAACAATCAAATGTTTCATTAAAAAATAAAGCAATCTGTATAACCCAGTTATGACATTTTGACCACTTGGAACACGCGCAACTCACGTTGGTCCCCAGAGTTAATGAGGTAGCCTCGAGACAGGGACAACTGGGCGTCATGACCATCGCGACTGTTGGCACGAGCAATGAAAGCAAACATTTATTACCAACGAAAATAGGGCTGCAGGCCAGGTCGTCGCAAATGCACTTGGCCCTGGACGTTGGCCCGGTTTTAGGTTCCCTTTTCCGAGCTTCCCCAGCTCAACAGCTTCCTTCCGAACCCCCGATCCGCTGGCAAACGGACGACACACTCCATTGGGAGCGTCACAAACTGGAGCACCCCGGCCAGATCGATGATTAAAAATAGCATCCGGACATCAAAACCGGGTGACTCGATTCGTCCAAGGGCGTTCGGTGGAAGCGCGGGGTGCACGGGAGGGTCAAGGAGATTATCCCGGCAGCCCGGTGGCCCGACGGCCTGATTGACCGGGAGTTGTTTCGCTTTATGTATGATTCAAAGATTTATTTTCCGGTGTTATTGGATTCGAGGATAGATAACACGGTTCGAGGAGAGCTGGTGTTGGTGTGAGAAGGTCGTGCAATCTCGCATGGCTGAAGCAGGCCAGGGAGCTTAACCTACCTTCCCCGTTGTATGTTGTTCTCCCTTCCCGCTTCACGTTTTTCTCTTTTTCGTTCCGTGCAATCGTTTCGATTGAGCGGTCAAAGTGATGGAAAAGTTCATCTTTTCCTGTCCATTTTTCATCCGATTCGTTTTCATGTTTCCGCCTTGCCGAGTGCGCAGCCCACACACACACACCCCGAAAAGTCCGACCGCCTAACCGTACCGGGAAGATATCGCCCCAGCATTGGAAAAATAGGAAAGCTGTTATAGTTGCCCCGCCGGACTCGTACCGGGACGAGCGATTCACTTTGGTCGATTATTCGATTGAAACGGGCGAACTTAAATCGAACGGCGAACAGCGGGCCGGCGCGTTGGTGCGCCAGGCGGAAACCGGAACTCGAAGTTATCCTCGAGGGAAGTCATTCCGCGTTGTGAGCATAAATGGTGCATCGTTTTCCAGCGGGTCCGGTTTCAACGGACGGTCCGGCGTTCGTTCGCTCAAAGCTACAAGCCGGAAGCAGGTTTCGTCAGAATGTTCGCACGATGGAACACGATGAAATGGCCGGTTGTAGGTGCGTGTAGCATCAGTACGGAAACCTTTTTCCCTTTGTCAGAATCACACGGTTGCGGTTGGCTAAATCAGCATTGCGTGCGTGCCACGCGCTCATCGGGTGGACGAGTATGATGAGCTGAAGAGATTGCGCTTTCTCGCAATTGCCCTAACTGAGATACTATCGTTAAGTTTATGTATCGCGGTTGTGATGAAAGATTGCCATCAATGCTTGAGGCATTCTTCGATTGTTTTCCGCGAACTGATGGTGAATAAAATAGATGAGTACATTCTTTCAAAAGGGTTAACGGTTAGTGTTCATAGCTTTATCGCAGGCCATTGAATGATCCTTCAGATGTAATGAGTTTCTTTCAACCACTCGATAATAAACACCTCCATTAACATTTAGTTCGTAAGAAAATTTCGTAAATTGTGCTTCAGATAACGTCTTCTCTGACTTGGTTTGAAATCTGCTGATTATTTAGTTCTGCTGTAAGAATATATTATCTGCTGTTAACCCTTTCCATTTAGCATAAATTGTTACATGACAAGTTTGTTAATTTACTAAATACCATATTTGTTTGAATCTTAAGAACTTTATTCTGACGATCATCGGAGAATGAAAGCAGTATGGAAATTTGAAATAAGTATTGACTTAAAGGGTTTTCAACACACATTTTTTTTCTCATTTTGTTAAAAATAAATGCTTCAATTTTCGAAGCTCTTTTCATATCCATTCTTCATTGATTCATAAGACTATAGTTTTATTTTCGGTTTAACAATCCTACCTTAGTAACATGCGTACGAAAAAAAGTAGTAAAAGTGTGGGTGTAATTTTTTAACTAATTTTTCGGTTTATACAACATTTTGTGATAAACAAAAAAGAAGCTGTATTTTTTTTTCTGCATCATAAACTGATACGAAACGTTAGTTGTGTTTCGCCTACGAACCGGCGGGATGGAACGCGCAAGCAAATGGTTCGACAATGAGGTCAAATCTAATCCACCGCCCTTTCGTTTTATTTTTCTGTTCCATTTTTGCTTTTTCTTTCCTATTTGTGCGCTGTCCGGAGGGCTGTCCGCTTAATGAGTGTGGGTCGCTCGGATTTTTGCTGAAATAAAATGAAGTAGCAAAAATGCCAAAGGAAGTTCTTTATCACGAGCGACTTCCTAGCCCGGCCCATCGGGTACGCTTTAGTGAAAAGACTGCGAAAAGTGGAATATTTTATGCGCCCATCAGCGTTCGGAGGGGTGAGGCCAGGGTCTGGGAATAGTGTAGCATTCCTCCAACTTTTTCGGAGCAACTCGGGGCAAACGGACGGGGGCATAAAAGCCTCAATCGGTCCGCTGACCTTCCTGGGGCTGAACGAAACATGCCGGGGAAAACGGGAAAAAGTCGTTCAATGTTATGATCATAATGGACGGGTCCAGTTTTGTCTTCCGGTCGGAATGCGTCGTGCGACGGGCGAATCACGAAGCGCAAACCAACGGCTGAGACTGCTTTATTTTACCAACGACGAAACCTTCATCTGGGAGGCTTCTGATTCTGCGAGTGGGCGGCAGTTTGGAGAAGATTTGCCATTTTTTTGTTGTTTTCCTTTGCCACAACAATCCCGTCGAGCGGCTCGAGTAAGTAAGTTTCGTTGCTACCCGTTGAAACTGTGCAGCCGAACGGCCGAGGGACCAACAAAACAATCCTCGGAGCGCCGACCGGTCGTCACCGGAAATGGCCGCGCTAAAGACCCGATCTACCGGTTTCGGACCGTGCTTTCCCCCACCGGGCGAACGGTTTGTTGTTATTTCAAACAAACCAACGCACCCGGCTTCATCGTTGGGTGAACTTTTCGGATGGGCAAAGTTAGCCGCCTCCCCTGCGCCATCTCCACGCCTGCAGGACATTTCGTTTCCCCTTTCCCTCACCCTAGCACCCGACGCACTATTGCCCATTGTCCCCGTTGGAAAATGGCTCTTTGCGATGGGTGTGGTGCGGGAGAAACGATTTTACACCAATTAGGACGATTTATTGGGGTCGTTCCCGGAGCCCCAAACCGGGAATGGGGCGGAGATAAGTGACCTTCCGAAGCGGTCAGCCGAGGAGCGCCATCATCAGATAATAAACTTGTTTTTCGGGGGGTTGGTGGTGTGTGTGTCTGTGTGTTTGTGTGTGTGGTTAGTCTATTAACAATACAATCCGCAACCAGAAGATAAAGGAAGGTGTGGCAGATACTACTTTACGGTGGTTTGAAATGACCAGCAAATAATGCACAACATTTCGTGCTTTAAGTGATTGCAAAGCCGCATGTTGAAATTGTAATTCCCTTTCAGGTTAAAGTGAAATTTCCTACCACACCGTTTCAAACTATTTCTTTCACTCGGATTGAAATATTTAATTCCGAAAAATGGATCAGCTTGTCAACTAATCTTCATCAACGAGCCGAGATTGATTCGGATTTAATTAATATTTTTTCCTGAATCTGCTCTAAAACGAGCAATAGTTTACCGCTCGAACTAAAACAAATTTGTGTAAAGCTGGAGACAGATCTCGGAACGCCGCCCTTAGTTTGATCCATTCAGCCTGTCAGCGTGAATCGCAGGTTGAAATCTGTTCGTAGAAATGTGTGCATTTCAATTTCACATACACATATTTTCGTTTGATCTCGCCACTGCTTCGATCGTTTGCGTTCACATGCTTTCGAGCTGGCGACCGGATGCCGGGTTCCCGTCCGGGTAGGCCAGGATTTAACGAATACAAAATTGGACGGATCGTTTTGTGAGTGAAATAAGTAAAAGAAAAGCAAACGGCTCGAGCCGACCGGACCGTCACAGTCAAAGTTCGTGCCCTCCAGGAGATGGCCCGGCAGTTATTTATCGAGGTAAAAGAACAAACAAACATCTGCGGGGCCAGTGTCCAGGCCAGCGTTCGGTCAGCTTGTAACGGCGCCTGATTGAGGCCGTGGGCGCATGGTTTACGGTCGGTTGCGTCAGCTGGAAATACGAACGCCTAGTTCGTCGCAGGCAAGCACGAATCGAAATAAATCGCCATCTGAATCTATACGCCAGGCGGAGTCGATACTGCCTAACGAACCGATCTGCGATTGTTGAATGACGCTTTTTCGGCGAAGCAAGTGAACGGATCACAAAGAGCGAGCCCTTCGGCTCGGTACCGGCTCGCCATGGGAAGTGTTTTTCCAAACAGGGACCCAAAATAAAGGACTTCCACGGTATTGAACGTATGGGGAAATCATTCAGGAGATTTCGAATTCAACCCTAGGACCCCGGGATGGTTGAGCAAGCGACGCGGTGCAATGCCGCTGGCATCGAAAGGAAAACTTTTTGATGTGGTAAACATGTTTATCCGGTCCCAGGTTTGCAAAGGGACGCTGTGCGCTGTTATGGAAGAAGACAGCTGCACGTAAGGAAACAGCTAACCAACGGGCTTTATGGACACGGCACACATGACCCAACGATGGCGGCGACAGATCTCGACAGCTTACCGTTGCAGTCGGATGACAGATTTGCGAAAAGTGACCCATCGTTGGAAGCGCAAGGGAGGAAAAAATCCTAATTCCAAACATCACAGAAATTGAGCCGGCCCGAAAGGCTAACCGTCAGCTTGCCTTTTCCATCCCTTCGGTTTTCATGCTTTTGCTTCCCTTTTGATCCAGCACCGATGGCGAAAGCAGCACTGTCGTTACCTTCCGCCTCTTTGCCACTGAGGTTAGGTGAACGTAACTGATTTCTTAATTAAAAAGTAAGCCGTACCAATGGGCCGTGTTGGTTCATGATGCGGTGGCGTAACATTCTGCGAGTGGGTTGGTGTGTCGTCCGTTGTCAGAGCGAAGCACGTGGAACGTGGATGGAGGCGCCTGGTGGTTGATGTTTACCGAGCGGGGGCCGGATGTTCGGACGAGGGTTGAAGATGGCGCTTTATTTCGACGACTTAGTTCGGAGGCTTCCCCAAGCGTAGTGGTATGGACCGCACGACCATTTGGGACCGGGTAAAGAGGTTAACATTTCATATGCAAATAAACTTATAATTTCCGACATGCCCCGGGTGGGCCGCGGGGAGGGAGGGAGTTTATTGTTATGTGAAATTTGAATTCATGTTCGCTTACAGCGTCTCAACGGTGTACGGTTTGGATGGAAAGAGAGGCTGTGCGTGTGAAGTACGTGAATATTTTTAACCTGCTTTTCCGGACCAGCTGCACGCTCGATAAAAGGTCTTGTGTAGGAAAACGAGCCGTGTGCGGATGTGTGTTGACTGCCGAAAGATTGAACATTAGGAAGGTTTTTGAAACGCCGTGTGTATGCATTTGCTTTCCCTCTCTACAATCTGTAGTGTGAGAGTAAATAAAAATCTAGATTCAAGAACTTTTTCAAACTTTCCACTCGAACGCAGATAGAAATCACAAACGTGTTTTGCCTTCGCTTGTCTCTGCAAACAGCGTTGGTCTCGGGTTTCCACAGCAGACTTTTCTGCCCTGCAAAAAGGAAGACACTTGGTGGAAAACTGAGACAAGCTTTCAATTCAAGCAGCGTCTCGTGTATCCTCCCAACGCTTTGCTTACTTTTTGGCGTCGAAATTCTTTCCGATCGTGGGAGGTAAAATCAATTCAAAAGCTCGGCTTGGGGTTAAAGCGTGCTCTTATGCTGGTGTCAGCGTTATCGTGTTATAAAACGCTAAAATGAAATGCCTGAACTGCTTCCGGTGGTCGTTAGATGAGAAGAATGGCATGGAAATATGTTTTCTTGAACTCATGCGTAACGAAATTATGTTACAAAGGCACAAAGGCTTAAGTCTGCTGGAAGACAATTCATCCGGTTTTGGGAGAAGTTCGTTTGTTACATCCTCTTCGATGGGGTTTATTCCTTATCTCCTTTTACAAAGCAAGATTTTGTTTTCGATTATACCAACACTTTCATATTCACACCAAAACGGAACCCTTCTTAGCAAACGATAATGTGTAAAAGGTATAATAATAGTACGTATCACAGAATTTTTAATTTTTGTCGCATGAGAGAGTACTAATTATCACCTTTGAGGCGTTCATCTGAGAGGATTTAATTAGTAAAATGTTTCCAACAACCTTTTTGTTGATTCTGGGGTGAGTATTTTCTGTTATACGTATGAGTAAGATTGCGTAGTGAAACAGTCCTTTTATCGAATAGATGGGTGCACATGTAAATACGCCCTCTGTTTCGGGTTAGTGCTTGGAAGAAGATGTTGGCCAATTATTTTAATGGTAATCGTGTCCACGCACTAAAAACATCCTATTTCCAAGTGAGTAGACAATTAGGGCGGTGTCATACTTTTACCAGCCTTAGCGTTGATTAAATTGTGTGCGTTATGTGAACATAAGCAATTTTGCAAATGTTTATTTTGAAACAAGTTCGGAGAAACATTCGCCAAAATTAAATCACCATGGAGGTAGTTTTGACTACACTTGATCAGTTAGGTTTGCTCAATTTTGCCGATAACCTGATGGATGTGTGCTTTAATTTGATGTGTTAAAATAATATCACTCGACAAATTGAATGACTTTGGCGCCGCATACAGATAAAAAAAGGGTTAACCACTCCTAGAGCAATGGGCTGAAAAGCTGTACCGTGAAACAAAAAATAAATGTCGCTATTATAGTAGATCTGACGGGCGGGTAATTAATCGAATTCCGTAGTACCATCCATTACCAGCCAGTCGGAGCAGCGCGCGGATTGAGTACCATTTTGTTTTTCACGAGTCGGTAGCTCGCAAACTCGGCAAACTGTAAATTAAGTGCTTACGCCAGCTGCCAATGTCGCTTTTCCGAACGCTCACTCCCGAGTGCAGCAGTTTCGGATCAGCCGAAGGGCCAAAACCCGCCCGGCAAAACCTGATTGACGCAAATTAGAGTGCAATTTCGGTGAAGCTGCACGGGAATGTGCGCCACCACCAGCGTCCCGGTTTCCCTCTGCTCGGGAAAATGCCGTAAGCGGGCAACGATAAACGTCGATGAAGATGAAGTTTGTGAGTTTAGTCGTTTCCATTAGGATTAAATGGACAAGCTGGAAATGGTACAGGTACCGTTTGATCGGGATGATTAATTGGAGTGTGTTTGAAGCTTGGCTGGGTTGTGGGAGTGCTGTTATAACAGTTGCTGGCACTTTGGTTGACAGCAGCTTGCCAGCTTGCGCTGGGCAGGGTTGTCAAGCGGGCTGATCGTACTTTTCGAAAACTCATTTCGCGTATATTAATTCTTTTTTAAGTTGTTTGGTAAACAGACTAAATTGAACAATTTTTATCTACGATAAAACGTAATCGCTACATCATAGAACCAAAATGAGTTGATTGAATTTATTGATGTATTTGATTGCTAAACGCTACGGACGAGTAAAAAGAATCAATCAAAAGTATATTATATTCTTTTCCAACTAACAAACAGAACACGTTCTGCCACAGTGAGGATGAAATATACTGAGTTTCTCTCTATGTTCTTCCACGAAGAAAAAAAAGGAAACCAACGGTTAGCAATCAGTTAATCGATGAATCGTTTTTCTGATTTATTCATCACCACATCGTTGATGAAGTGGGCAACGTTGCGCGTCCAACGATAGACACTTCAACATGCATCAATGCCTGATCCTTCATAAAATCACCATCAGCAAACAAACAAAAACAAAAACGGAACGAAAACGAGTATTTGTTTTATTTTGCAGTGTTGTTGCAGCCGGGAAAAGGATCGAAACGGGCCATTTCCTACCGAAAATTGGAGTGCCGCGAACATGCGATTTTCATTAACCCCCTTGATGAATATGGCATTTTGTTTGTCGTTGATAATAGCGCGAAGGCTTTCATTTAACCACTTTTTTTCTCTGGTTTTATTTTTTAATTACAGCTCATTTGGCTGCGTTCTTCGTCTGGTGTGCGGTGACTCGGCGCCTCATGCAGGATTCATCGATCACCGCTCTTAATTTACGAGCAGAAAGGGATGAGTAAAGTGGTCCATCGCCCGTTAGCCGCCTGAGTCGTCCCGCATGTTCGGTGGACTGTGGTTGATTTTTTAATTAATAAAAACAGCAACCAGGCTTTAGCAGCGGGAGCTTGTTTGTGGTGAAGGAAGGAAGTGCACGTGTGTTTATCGGTATTGGCACGGAAACGATGAAAACGAAATCTTGATGAGTGTATATCAAAAGAGTGACGCGTGTCGATTCTTAGTTCTCCGGAACCCATCGACGCTTCCACTCACGCTTGCCAAACGATAGAAACAACCGTTTAAGTGGTTCATCCAAGCAAGCCTGCATTCCCCCATCAAAGTGTGCCATTCCATTTCAACGAGCCAGGCAAAGTGCAAAAAGAGAACTGCACACTCTTTGTGGCGTCATACGATCCGGACTCGCGCCCGTCTGGATCGGGTTTCCACGGATCGTTTCCGTGAGCCTTGGGCGCAAAGAGAAAGAAAAGCCAACGCCACACTCGACATTGCATTGAGTGTGTTGAGAGTTTTCGCAGGTTTGCGGTGAACTGCCAATCGAGAGGAAAACAGAAAAAAGACAGTCCACCTAACATAAAGGGCACAGAGAAGGAAAAACAGGAGGAAAAACATTAACCACCGAACGGAGCAAGGAAGGATTTCTCACCACGTTCCGTGCCGCTACCCCCGGGGGGATGGAAATCTGATGCTGGGCTTGGGGAGTGAGTGAAAAACTATAACCTTTCAATAGGGATTCTTCCCTCTTAAGGCGAGGTGTGTATAAAGTGTACGCGTGCTCGTAAGCCGTAAAGTGTAAGGTGGAAAGAATTCAATCAAAGTGTTGCAACCGAAGAACCGAGTGGTGGGAAATTCCGTCGCCAGAGAGTCGCTGCGGCCTGGAAAGGGTGAGTGTGTTAGTGAAGCGTTCAAAGTGCCACCGATGCCAATGGGGTAACTAATCCAACGGTAAGAATCCAGAGGCGTTAGTATCCCGACGTCAGGTAAAGGTGAAGGCAAATTCAAAGCAGCTCCAGGACGAACGAGTGTGAGAGTGTGTCCGATACCGTGCGTGGGTCGAATGGGATCTTCTGCTGGGAAAAGTAATCGGCACACGTTCGGCTAGTGGTTAGAGAGTTGGAGGTTGCGGCCTGGTTTAGCAACTTCCGGTCGCTTTCAAGCGCTTTGTGTGTGCGTGTTTTTGTATGTGTGAAGCCCTTTTTCTAACATGTGTGCACCGGCGACGCTTACCGGAGCGGCAAGTGGGTGCACGGGATAATCTATTAAGTGGATTTATTATGGTTTAAATAAAAGGATTATCAAGAAGCACCCAGAAGTCGATGGGCGTCGGAAGAAACGAGTGAGAAAAAGGCGACTGTAGTACCCCGGCACGAACGGAGGCGAAGGAAAAAATCAAGGTAAGTGTGTAACGTGTTCGATTTATCCGGTTACCATTCCTAACCCATACCACCCAACTCCGGAATGTTTTGTCTATACCGAGAAGAGCCACACTTTTACGGTAACATATTCTTCCGACGATACCGGTGGAACACAGTGGGCCAGCACAAGGATTTAGGCGATCGACACGTCGTCTTATGAACCGTTGATACCATTTAAAGATATTTTAATACCTTTTTGTAATGGATAGTAAACTACCAATAAATACTAAACTTTGATGCTGCATTACCTTGCGTTACAAAAGATGGTTAAATAATTGACGTTTGGCCGTAGGCTTGTCAGTTACCAAGTCTCATGATTTTTGTGAAAAGTCATTCCACAAAACGGTAAACTCTATGCCCCCCATACCATCCACACTGTGCGCCTGCAAGATAAACTGTTTCTTCGATGAATAGTACCTCTTCCGGAACACAACATTCAATAAACTTGGTCGATGGGTCGGATGCTCGATCGATGCTATGGAAAGCATCCCCTTGAGCACCCTTCAGATATCCTTAATCTGCCTTGTGCATTAATGCGCGCTCGCTTGGTCGGTTTCCCCGCTTTCAGTTCTCCGGCTGAACTGGAGCATCTTGACTCGCATCGTGACTCGCAATGACGTCACTAAATTGGGTTAAGTTTCGCAACGCCCACACACACACAAAGATGGCGTCATGTTGAACGAACGGAGCGGTGTGTTTGTTTTTTGAAAGTTAACCCATTTTCAACCAAAGTGGACCGTCTTACTATGCACCCTAAACACGAAACGTGTCCCAAAGGCATGCATATTTCCCCACCTGATACGATCTATTAGGTGTGCTATTGTGATGAGCAGCTTATTCAATGTTTTAATGGTTTATTGATGCTGCATAAAAGGGAACCAGGAGAAACGGGAGCTAATGTGTTCGATTTAAAGATGTACCAAAACGTAGCTCGAGATGAACATGGTCAGATAATGTTTTTGTTTAGGCTTCTTTTTCCTCCGGTCGAGACTACCGTTGGGTTTCTTCCGGTTTCCCACGACGTACCTAACCGCGCGGTGTGCAGGTGATAGATCGTGGACAATATTATGGCCATATTTGTCAGGATATTATCATAAACGGTTCAAGCGCCCCATCGCGTGAACGCCTACGTTGAAAGCAGAACATTTGAATTTACTATACCAGTCCGGTTTGACGGTTTGGGGAAAATGGAGAAAATTGTCTTCAGCTTCGCCCTGGTTCGGGCTTGTTACGGCACGGTTCGGCGAGAGCAACAAAATAAAGGAAGCTAGATCATTTCTTCGTGTGGAATGATAGCCCAAGGCCTTTCGTATGTTGTGCTTACCGGTTTTGCGTGTTTGCATTATCTTGCTTCATCTTCCTTCGCCATTTTTGCGTTCAAGTCGAAACGTCGCCTCGTGCTACCTGGAGTTTCAAAAGAAGATGAAACCGTGAAACGTAAGTTAGTGTGGTATGGATATTTCCACCTGACCGTCATGGCATGGCGTTGTCCACGGTTGGTTAGATAAAGATCGTATGTTCAGGTATTACGTCGGCTGTCTAAGTAAACGAGCCAGGTCGAAGCGAGCCCCACCGACACCGCTCGGCCGTGCTTTTACTTATGCTCCTGTTGTGAAGGAAAAAACACGCTTACGTTGTTTCGTTGGCAACGTCGCTTCCAAGGATTCAACGTTCGAGAGCGGTGGACCCTTGAAGAAATACAAAAAAATAAGCTCAACGCATTAGCCAACTTTGTTCCTTCATCTTCGACGTACTGGGAGCTCTGCCCTACCCTCTCTAAAGGTATTTCTTGATGCCATTTGTTATCCTCTCGGCGAGAAGCGGAGCTTGAGCGTAATATTGTTGCCCGCTGCTTCGTTGCTGCACGAAAGCCGCATATATTATATGGAATGGAAAATGAAAGCAACGCTTGTTTGTGCGTTCCATTTTGCGTGCCCCTCCCTTGGGGCTAGTTTCGGGATGTGTGCCGGGTAGGCTTTTGAAATCCTCGCCCCCGCATGCTTCCCATCGCCCCTCGTTTGAAGAACCAAGCCAAAAGTGCGAGGCACTTGCGAGGTAAAGTGAACACAAATTCAATTTATTCTGACTGATGCTACTGATTGGAAAAAGAATAACTCAACTGACGGGATGAAGTACTTAAACTCTCCAAGGCTTTCCCCACCTTGGCGTCCCCTGGGGAGCGAAGGGCGGCCCGGGTGGTTCGTAAAAAATGTCTTCCTTCTCCTATGTTGGTATATTTTTGGCATCGATGGGCACACGGGGTTCTGGTGGAAAATGATTTCATAGCTTTCGGCCGCTCGCTCTCTTCATTTTTGCGCTCCACGGAACGGTCCGAAACGATATACTTCGACCATATCATCGGCACGGCTGATCCGGCACAAATCCGTAGCAACCACTCCGGAGCGGGCAAATTGTTTTCCATTTACGCACCATCTTGCACCATCTTCGATGACGATCGATGTGGGCGAGGAAAGATTTGACTACAATCAGGAATCCTCTAAGCGGCACCATTTTAGCGGTAATAGCCACTTATGCCCAAAAAAGACCAATTTGGGCGATCTATATTGGGCCTCTAGTCTCCCACCGGTCGTGGAAAACTTGTTTCTAGAGCTTCGACCAATAATAGGTTGAACGTTTTCATATTTTCTCCCTAACGTCGTACGAAAACAATTGTATTATTACTTCTTATGAGTAGGGTTGCATCCTAGAAATCATCACATTCGCTAATTCCTATGAGGAAACTATACTTCGTTACACTTCAATCATGATTTTGAGTGCATTTTGTCTATTTTTCGTGTAATTTTCTTTTAAATTCCTTACCATTATGCTTATATTTCAAATAATCTTTTGACCAAAGAAATCAAAGAAAGTCCACTAGGTGATATGTAAAATCAATATTTCGTTTTTCATTTTAGTTCTGTGGCCATTCATATTTTTCATTTAACATACTACGCTTAGGATAAAGGGCTTTGTCTTGTAGCAAAATAAAAGCAAATGATTGATATGATTAAAAGTTGTCAAAATGTCGTTCCTTGGCACCAGAGTTATTTAAATTATTTCCCGTAAAATAATCTGCTTACTAAAGATGTAAATTATTTCGTATGACCCGAAAACATGTTAAAGAGCACACATTTCTCGAATGATTGCACATTTGATCGGGTGTCGCAATCGATCAGCGAGCAAACAATATCCAGGACAGATACTACCCAAAATGGTGTGCAAATCGTGTTTGGCATCCGTGTTTTGACACCTGGTCGACCTAATGTTGTAAACCGGTTCGACACTGACGACCGATCCCATCGCATCAGATTAGAACACATTTGTGACGACCCTGACCCGTAAATATGGCTTCCCCACGACGGTGGTTTTCCTCGGTCGGTGGACCCTTCATGGAGTATCCTCAATTTCCCACGAATTTCTGATTGATCCCACCGATTCCATTGCTGGGAAGGGGAAGGACACGCTTCGGGGGACCGCTCATTTCGGATGTTGTTAGCATAACGATTCACACCGATCGGATGCGTTCTGCAAACCCCCGGAACCGCCGGCAATGTCTGGCCGGACGGCAACAGCACTTTTCACTGCCGCTCGCCCCTGATCGGGCAGCAATGATAAGAAAATTGAAATTGACATCGAACATGACGGAACTGAAATTGGAAAAGCCGACCGCCCCGGCGGCACAACTTTCCACCCTGATCCAATTTGTACGCCAATTTTCGCCCTTTTCGATCCGATTGGCGATGATGTTTCCGAGCCGAGTCCGCTTTTCGGCTTCTCGGGTGAGCTTTGGGCGCTTCGAAAGGGAAATGGCGAGTGAAGTATTGTGTAACAGTCCACGATGAACTCACGTCATGCAGTGTTGGGGTTGGGGTGGAAAATTTCGTCCGTAGCCAGTTCGCTATTTTTCTGTCCGTCCGCAAAATTGGAGCAGGAGACTTGGTCCGCTGGACTCTCGTTTTTAACGTTAACGTATTGTAATGTTGTGGCTGGGAAGCAAAAATGCACGAGAATACACCAACAGACATCGTCCACCCAAGGGGGGAAGAGGGTAAAATTCCTTCAATAACAACCCAAAGCCAAACCGACGAACGATATCAGCGGCAAAAACATGGTCGTAAACATTCGATAGAAAAGCCAACGACCCGTGAATCCTTTGGAGAAACCACGGATATTTGTGGCCACACACCATTGGCCCACTGTAGAGTCGTTGGATTCCGGGTGTTTTTTTTGTGTTCTCCATTACTCCCCTCGTATTTTTCATTCATCACCAGGCTGGTTTTTGTTCGCTGCTCACCAATTCACCAGCTGGTTGAAGCCCTTCATCGGATTTTCCCCATCTTCGCCCGGTTAATGCGTACGCTGGATCGGGGACCTTCATTCACATGTTGAGGCTTTTTATATGGAGTGGAAATTGTTACGTCCGTTTTCCGGGGTTGCCCCGACTCCCGGGGTTGTGGTCGCTATCAGTCGATGCGAGCCTGCTGATGAGTATGGTGCGAGAAGGTTTTCCAGCGCCGGGAATTCGTCCCATTTTCAGTTGGTTGTAGTTGAAGGAGTTCGTTGCGCCCAGTTTGTTACTTCACGCTCGTTACATTTTGTTCGTTCCTTTTTGCAACACTAGCTACTCTTCTCGGGACACATTCCCGCATAGGAAGGTGTTTTTTTGGTCGATGTTGTTGCTACTCCTCCGAAGGGAATGCGCCGCAAGGAGCCAAACGAGGTAGAGCCCTATAAATCAACAGCATCGTAAAGTTGAATTATAGTCGCCTAAATAAATCAGAAGGATTCTGGTTGGCTCTTTTTCAGCTTGAGTTTGTACTCGGCGTTGGGTTTAGCTCCTGGGCTTCTTCCCCCTCTGGTTTGCAGACACACACAAACTCATCCTGAGAAAAAAAACCTTTAGTTTAAAACGAAAGAGATAGAGGTTTTTTTTTTCGTGAAGGAGACGAAGATAAATACGACGTCCACCTGTCGCCAGAAAAATTAACCTAGTCGACTTTTCAGTTTGTTTGCCGAGCTGGAAGCCAATCTGCTGATCTCGGATAGAATTTGATGTTTTTATATTTGATAGCATATTTTGCCGACAAAGTTTTTCACCGTTAGGAGTTTTGCTTTTGGCCGTGACTTTTATTTACTATGTTCATGCCGAATGTCGGTTAGCCTGTGAGCTTTATTTATGGGACGTAATTTACAATGATTTAACATTTTTTTCCCTATCTTTTCCCCGTTTGATGCTTATTTACCTTCACCAGGGTAATTTAGTAACGTTAATTGATGCGTGCAGATTGCCCGAAAGCTTGGCAAGTTTAAGTACTACTTCGAGCTGTATGAGAAAAATTAATCACAGAAATGATGCTCAATTCATTTAATCAAACATAAATGCTTCATTTGGAAAAGTTGCCTACAGCAAACGCAAAAACCCGATGCCATCTGGTCCCATCGCTCCGAGGCATGGGTGTCGTTGCCGTCTATCCGTTTGCATTTGCATATGCTGGGCAACCGAGGCATTGTGAAGCAGTTGATAGCGCTGGTCGTAAAAATACAAGCCCTATCCTTAATCACGGTTCGTCGGTTACTTCAATTCGGTCGGTCGAGAAAACATGCATTATTCTGTACGTGCGGCGCACAGTGCGTCCCGGCTATGGAGAGGTCGACCACGACACATCCTTCGCAGAGGCGGGCATTATATCAAGAAGCAACTCCCACACGCGTCTTCCCATCGCTCCTTGGCCCTTTCGTTGGTCCCCTCCGAAGCCGCTCGCTGCATAATGCGATGTACGTACGATACTTGGGAGGGTCGACAAAGACGCTTGGTTCATGGCCCCGAAGGTTTCTTGATTCCAACTCCCTTCCCCCTTCGCCCTGCCCACCGGTCTTTTTTTCTTAGCGAACCATCCGGAACCGGAGTGAGAAGACGAACCCGACGTTCGCCCCCAAGGCGACGTATGTTATCGAAGAAATTAACGAGAAATATCCGCAAGGGTCGTTCGCAAGGGCTCATTTTATTCTATTAGCATTCTTCCCCGCTAGCCATCCATCACCCCGACTTCCGATGCCCTCCATGCGCCTGTCCATCCATGGGTCGTTCATCGAAATCATGATCGTCTTCGCCATCGTCGTTGTCGTTGTCATCATCAGCGTTATTGGCAGTGTTGTGTCGAACGATGTTTTCCGGAAGCGAACGTGAACGCCCTTTCTTCCCTCCCCCTGGGAGGTGTAGCGATGGTGACAGCCAAAGAAAAAGGATTATGGCTGCGCTGGTGTCGGTGTCCTGGCAACGACCGCCTTTCGATCGATGATTGTCTCCTGCCCGGCCACGGCCCGGGCGGGCTGCGTTTTCCCCGACAGCGAGCGCTCGAGTGGTTTGATTCATTTCCACACGTTATAAGATATCGCCGTTCGACGTCCGGCGCTTCACTTCGACGCCCAAATGGAGCATAATCGTTTAGTTGGCACCCATAAAATTTCGTAAACGAACCATTCCTCCTCTTCTTCTATTTTTGCATCATCATTTTCCTCTTCTTCGGGGTCGTTCGGTGAACACTACTGCGAGAGATGGTTGCCCTCCGCCACGGGCGATAGTTTCATGTTACGAGAAGCCCACGTGACACACGCCGTAGTGAAGGATCCGTTTTCCGTTTGCTTTTCGACAAGACAAACCGTTGTCAGTGTTCGTCTCGCGGCAGTTTACATGCAAAGAGAGCACGGCGAGCATGTAGGCCGGTAGAGGGATCGGGTCTTATGTTGATTCGTTAGAATGGCTCAGCTTCAGCATTGTATTGTTTAAGAACGTTTTCTTTGCATATGCTCGCAGCCGAGGCGATGCCTGTCGACGGTGACATTAGCATCGATAAAAGACGTCGGAGCGGGAGGAGGGGTTTGGGTGTTGGGGCGAAGCTTTTTTGAGTTTGTTCGAGTGCTTCCCCGGGGGGAGTTGCCCTTTTGCTCCAATTTATCATTCCTGCTGCCGGACTACGACGACGACGACGACGATGGTAAATGTCGAATGTTGGGACAAGAAAGTTCTTCCATCCATGTACTAACTGGCTGCTCCGTTTGCTGCAAACTAAGAAACTCCGTTGGCCCTTGTTCAATAATTCAATAGTGAGTGCAATGTGCATCGTACGAAAGGGAAATCCCCCAATAGGGGGCAAGCAGAGCGTGCCGGAGATGAGTAAACACAGCCACCTCTTGCCTCGAGTTCTGGAATCAACTGGCAACTTTCCCGACGTGCTCTCTCACTGTTAACAAAGCATCCGGTCCAATGTTCCGAGCGGGTGTTAGTTTATAGACACTCGTTCGAGACCGGACGGGCTCGGGCAAATCTGGGCCGAGCAAAAAGGCCACTTAATTGTGACCAGATTGATGAAACTCTAACGCAAACTGGCGCCGAGCGGAGGCCGGACCGTTTGTTCGCTCGAGTTGAACCAAGCGACGGCCAAGGATCGTTTGTATCGAGGTGCGATGATTGAATGTCTTCCTGGAAGGGCGGCCATTGCTTGATTGTTGGTAGAAGAAAATTTGCTATTGATGAATTTTATGCTTTGCTTTAACCCGCTCCCTCCCCCTCTCCCACCCACTACCACTCTTCCAATCACTCCTATGACTCTTTCCATCAACAATCGATTGGTTTGGATGGCGCTGCATAAACAGTGTGCATGATTTAATAGACAAATATGATAGATGGTTCACAGGGTGCCAACTCGCAAATGGTGTTCCGAAACTACGGCAAACACATGGAGTTTGTGTACACAACATGCTTTTCCGTGCCAGCTGGTAAATGTTGCAAGCAGTGAAACGCAACGTGGGCGCTTGTATCTCTCGTTATCAAATGATGCAGAGGTATCAAATTTGTTTACACTAAATCCTTCCAAGTGAATTCAAACCAACCCGTTATTGTTTGTTGTTTTCAGCCCAAGCCAACGAGAATGGGCCTGACCTCTTTTAAGCATAATATTGTTTCACCCTAGTATGTTAGTGTTCGTAATGTAAATTAGTTTCGGTAGAGGTACAAATTTCTACAATTACAAATTGAAAACCCTGTCAGAAGTGTAGCAGTCTTATATATAAGAATTTTTGGTGGTTTCTGGTTAGTTTTTGTTGATATTTTTAGATAATTCAGAAGCAAAATCCACATTTGGATCTGTTTGTTCCATCGTGGGTTTTGAAAAAAACCATGGAGCTTATTTTCGATCCACAGTTGAATTCAATATCTTTTGTATTTCCCTTGCGATATTCTAACAGAAACACAAGGTGAAAAAGTGTAAACCTCATTATTCAATGTGTTTTATTACTTCTATGTGGTAGAAGTTAGTATTTTTACCCTGCAGATAAATCCTCCTGATCCTTGGAAAGAAAAGAGATTCTGAAGTTTTACTAATCAGTTATAGTACAGTTATAGTTATTTTCAGTGGTTATAAAAGCTGTATTGATTTTTGTAGTTATAGGGCGAGGGAATGAATATGATGAACGCCAATCTTATTGAAACAAAGTCAAGAAAATATCCCATCCCTGGGAGAATTTTGGAGAATAAACTATAGCTACTATAGCATAACGAATTTGCAACCAAAATATTTCGTACAAATATAATATTGAAATGACTTGGGATGTAACTGTTCAATTTACCACATTTAAATAATCATAAGCTATTTCTTGGTTGTCAGGGTTGCTCATACTAGGCAAATATTTAATAAATTGTAGAATACAATAACATTTTTACTTTGATTTTGAGGTTTATTTTTAATGAATGCACTTTGAAACTGAGTATTATAAAAGTAAAAAGTTGGTTCAATTTTTAATAAAATAGCTGGTTTGACGGATTGGATTGAGCTCGTGAAATGTTTATTCTTTCGCAATATTTCTATAATCTTTAAAAAAAATGTATTTACTTGCCGTTTTATAAGTTAAGCAAATTGATGGAATAAAATTCACAACATTCAGCCACAATATATTTGAATAATGCTTGTATGCGAGTGGAATATGAAATGCAGCTAGTGTTTTGTTCAATTAATCATGCAAAGTTTTGAGAGGCCGTTTCGTTTTTGCTCCCTACCTGTGCATGAATATGTTATGGGTAGTTTCTGTCGAGCGCCGGTAAAAGTTGCACAAGTTTCACTTGCACACATGCGTGGAAAGCCGTCAAGAGCAGCAGCAGCAACACCAACAACACTGGGGATCCATCATTATCCTTTAGCCTGTTCAGTCTTTGGGGGCTTTTGCACCGGTGAGTTGCTTTGGAAAATGCGTAGCAATAAATTTTATCCGAATGAGTTGCTCTTACCGAACCATGAATCCTGTCGCTTTTTCACCCCATCCCCGGGGAAGGCGTGGGACGATACGTGCGTGGATACATTTATAACGTGACCAAGCCACCGTGTCACCTTTGCCAGCGGGCGGGAGCAGTCCCGACCCGACTTACGTGGTAGTGAGTATGATAAATGAAACATTTCAATCGCATTCATCAAGCGGGAAGAAGCAGGTTTTCGGGCAACCGTCGGTTTTTCTTTTTCTTCCATCCGACCGACCGTGACGTGTGCCGGGACTGGAGGGCTGGTTAATGGGTACTGTCCATCGGTTCCAGCGCTCCCTTGGGTTCGGGATTACAAATCACGCTCGGCGCAGATCCGGATGTGCCAGCCATTTGCCACAGAATCATTTTACCCTCGAAGCAACGGTGGGTAGCTCCCGTCACCGAAGCCACTCTCCGGACGTTCTCCTAATGAAGTATAAACGTTCTTGTGAATTGTGTGTCCTGCCCGCGTGGACTTGATGGTACCTCGACTTGAGGCTGGATGTGGCTAATAAAATTGTGATCTACGACCGGAAAATTATTGAAATTTATCCTCTGCGGCTCTCGCCACGGCACGTTTCATCGTGTGAGTTTGCTTTCCTCTTGCATCGAGTGGTAAGCTCTTCTTCTTTAAGCTTTCCCCCTTTGGACGTACGACGGGAGAAAGAATTCGGGAGTGCTCAATGGCCAGTTTTTAGGACCGTTTACGAAAACTGTCTCCATTTGCGCAGCACGGTAGCGTTTTGGGGAAGTTCTGGTGGTAGTATGGTAGTTGTCCTTGTGTACACACTTTGCCGGAGTCCGGAGCGCCCGAGTGAACTGCAATGATTTATTCATGAGAACACATCTTGTGAACCTAAATAAGGAATGCCGAAGCGCGCAAGTGAAAGACCTGCAACACTAAACCTCCCGGGAGACCAAACCCTTCGTCCCTGGTACACAGGGATGTCAGGCACTGGGGTAGTACACGGTTCGTCCACTGCAGTTCTGTATTATTTTGTTCTTCCATTTTTATTAGCTTCCCTGCAAGATGGTAGTGGATTTCTTCGTAACGTGTTCAAAGTGGAAAGGAGAAAATTATACCGAAGGGCAGATAAAGGGTGTGATGGAACTTGTGTAGCGCCATCGCTGGAGATGTGATGAATTTTGGGCGTATTAAAAAAGGCCAAAGACTGACGAGCTCTTCGCGCAAAGGCGACCCACGCGCTTCCGCCGTTTAAGGAGCGGTCAGATGAGCGACCTCCGGAAAATCGCTAATAAGACATAAATTATGTTTCCAATTAAGCACCAGGTCGCATCAAGCAGTCACGAAGGCAAGGTCAGAAGCAGCAGACGTCAGCAGTGCGAGTAGGGTTATCTTTGAAAGTCGGTAAAAATGAAACATCATCATCATCTAATTGTTTGGCGGATGGCAAAAAGAAAAGAGCCACACTGCAGAATGAACCATTTCCTCCGGTTAGGTAAAACAATTTCGATTTGCTGTGGCGATATTTCAAGCTGTTTCGCGTGAATAACGTTCACTTTGACGAGTATTGGCAAATGACGAGGGAATCGTTAGCTTTTCCCATCGGAAATCGAACCGTGTTTCCAATATCGCACCAATGATTTCCTCCGGAAGCAATTTATTTGATGACTTTCGCCATCAACTGTTGGCGACGTATGAATGTTTGATGGTCATTTGGTCAGGCTAGCAAGTAAACGTACCAAAAACCACGGTGAAATGTTTCAAACCACAAAAAAGGCCCGGTACCACGAATTCAGTACAATAGACTGCGAGATACGATCGAGGGGGAGTGAGATCCATTATTCCCACGTGGCTCCAACGTGGACCAGGCGGTGGAAGTTGGCAAGAAAAATGACAATTCTTAAAAAGAATGAACAGTTAAGCACGATATCAAGATGGTCCTTACGTGCGCCCGGATACTCGGTGCCATCAGCGCGCGTTGGCAACAAACCCGGAGCAGAACAGACGCCGAAGTGGCAGCTGCGTAAATTTGGGCCTCCTCGAGCCCCTCAAACCTCACGAACAAAAGGAGTAATAAAACAAATTGAACATCTTAAGCCCTATCGGAGCTAAGCCGGCAGGGATGGCTCCCACATCATTCGGTGGAGTTGGATTGAGGAGGAGGAGAAGGAGGAGGAGGAGGATAGAAGGAGTTTGGGGGGAAGGGGAGAAATAATAAAACACGTCCCATCCTTGGGATCGTGCACCACTCATCCACCGGAGCGACTTGTAGCTCAAGGTTTCGTCAAAAACACGTGACAGGCTATTCCTGTCAAGAGGATTGTTTTAGGCAGTGAGGACAAAACAGAAAAAAATGCTGTAATAAAATGAAGCTGCAGAGCGCTGGAAAACACGAACACGAAGGCCTGGTGACGCCTTGCCGCCTACGAGATAAACGATAAACGGTGAAACAATGGCCAAAGACGCAAGTTGCTCCTGGGTGGCGGCCGCTCCTTGACTTAACGCTCTGGTGCGTACAATATTAAAACAACTTGAAAGTGAATAAAAGTTCGCGGGGGAAAAAGGGCAAAAGCACAAAAAACGAAAGAAGAATAGAACAGCATTACAACGCAACGAGCTGCTCACAACTCCCCGGAGCATGATTTGTGAATATGAAGCGAACCGCTGGGACAGTATCCGGCTTTGATGTTCTAACGATATCATTGCATTCGCGACACAATGTGTCCTGCTTTGTTGTGAAAAATCTCCCAGATGTTTTGCGCCAAATTGTTTCGACAAACTGCTGTAGCCCGTTTCGCTTCGTAATGATCTCCTTTTACCATCGTTTGCCGCGAATGTTTTTGGTGCTAACAGAGAAACTTTTTTCGAAGAGTAGAAACCCAGCGGTGGGGTAAAAGAAAGCTTCGGTACCGCCCGAGTCGTACATTTTAATTCATCTAAGTCGGGGAGCTATTAGTGATGGGCGCTGCGGAACGCACCTACGGCTCCGGAGTCGGCTCTGGATCAACGGTTTTGGAGCCGACCGCGGCCCCAACCAGCAGAGGAACTGTGGCTCAATGAACCACCCAATAAGACTTCATCAATTGTTGTTTAATTTTTCTTTTTGTTTCTTTATTCCAATTTACTTTTACTTTTACGTTTACGGTCCGTAAACACAAAGCCGGACCGAACTAACTAAGCTGTCAAAGGCTCGTTGGGGCATTAGTCCGGAGCCAACTCAGAATACACGATTCCGGAATCGGCTCCGGAATAACGGCTTCGAGCCCTATTCTAAATTAAATGCTTGTAACATTTTAATCTACGATGACTTCATGGCCGTTAGTTCAGCTCCAACAATTCCTGGAGCTGATCGGAGCCGTGTTGCCCATCACTAGTAGCTATACGTGTCAGGTTTACGTGGTCGTCCCTGGTACTGGAACATAAAACTAACCATCGAAATCTGTTTCTGTCAAATTGTCCGGCGGAGAAAAGGACCGTCGGCAGGAAACGAACGGCGCTGGATTAAAATGTTATGTCTCGCCCGGTAGAATGAACTGGATAAGGATTCCCGAGTTCATCTAATCATTGAACAACAACAACAGCAGAAGCAGCAGAGCCACACAAAACCTCTTGTTCGAACCTACCAAAACCCTAAAAAGCCATCAAACCTGCTTTCAGCGAAATGGGAAAAAGGAACACGGGAAAGTAAAACCGGGAAATCGGTCACGTTTTTCCTATGCTTTCTCGGACGGGCCGTGCCCTGCGCCACCTCTTGCATCGGAGCCTCGGAGGTTGCTCCCCATCCTGGCGCACTAATCATAAAGACACCGTTTCACTGATCCACTGATGCTCGCTTGTATTGGCATTCGTTTCTTCGATGGCTTCAATGTTCGAGCGAAACGGAGAGCGCGACGAAAAAGGAGGAAACTGTAGCGGAAGGGTATGATGGTGTCATAAAAATAAATGAAAAACAGAATCGTAAAAAAAGTATATATCACTTCCGCCCCAAGTGCTGTCCAATAAGAGGGGAGAGGGCTCCGGGTAGTGGTTGGTCGTTTGGAAGAGGATCATCGATTTTGAGGTTAGTGGTTTTTGTGGGAGAACTAAAAACAAAGCAAAACAAGAAGGACAAACATGTCCACAATAGGGGCATGAGAGCCGAGGACGAAAGAATTGCTTGGTCTTTACATGTGGCTTCAGGGTAAAGTGGATCCATTTTTCGACTCTTTTCCGGAGCTCCACGACCGTTTCGATACACACGGGATGTCACATTGCTTTATGCTAACTAGAAACCCGGAAAACTCTTTTCGACAATGGGACCATTTTACTGTCATCTAGAAATATGGCCAATGATGTCCATGTTTGTTTTTACGCCCCTATCGTGTTTAGTTTTCTGGATGCCATTTTCAGGTTGGAGTGAATTGTCCCAATTTGGCGCAGTACCGTTCACGGTAGCCAAAATTAACCGCAAACAGTTTAATTCTCCCCAGGGGGAAGTCAACCTGTTTCGCAAAGTTTTACCTTCACTCGGGTATGGCCAGCAATTCATGCATTTGCTTGCTCTCAACTGCATCGGAGATGGGTGAACTCTCGATGGCTTTTTCGTTTCCTGCGACAAGCAGTACAGCACATCCGTCAGCGAGCGTCAACTTTGCTTCCGGAAGGAATTTGCATGATACCATACCGGGTCTTCTCTGCAAACTGGAGTCGTCATGCTTTTCCAAAAGGAAATGGAAACCATCGGCCGTCTATTTCTCGTGGCACAAAAATACGGATAAACTGTGAGATCCCGATGTAGGTTGTTTGCGTTGCAACCGTTCCTATTAAAAAGAAGAAACCCAGTGCGGATGTAAAACGGGAGCAAAAACAAGTGTATCTGATGACATATCATTTCGGTCGGCACAACGCTCGGAAAAAAGCATCAGGTGCCATTGCCAACACCAACTCCTACTTGACATGCACGTTTCAATTCGATCCACTGGGACCGTGTTGTGGTTCACTTCTCGCCGTTTCGGATCCCGAACCGGAGTGGAAATGTGGCGGACAAGCTCGGACCAGCGTGTGGGACGAATGGCATTTCATTACAGAGCTTAGGTTTCGCTGGACCAACTATCGGCACTATTCCTAGCCATCCCGGGAGGCTCTTCAGGGAGGTTTTTTCTTCCGGCCAAAGGTTGGTGAGTTGTGTCCAACCAACGGTGCGGTGTAAATTGAATTGTCCACCCTGTATGACGAGCGCCGCCAGGAAAAAGAAACCCCATGTTATCCCAAATCAAGTTTGGGATGCAGCTGCATTGCCGAAAACGTGTCGTCGGAATGCGACCTCGTTCCGCGCCCGGGCTCCGGGCCAACCGCACACTCCGTGTCGAGCCCGGGTGCAAACGGCTCTGTTTAGCTACCAAATCGTCCGGTGTTAAATTTCATACGATGTCAACCGGGGCAGGCGAATGCGATGCGATCAACTGCTCCGCTTTGGTCTGGGAAAATGAGGCTTTACATGCTTGCCACTGCAGGCAGGGCACCGGCCAGGGTGCGATAGTTGCCAGTTGGCATTTCTGTTTTGCATCACAACGAACTTCCCAGCCGCCCGGGGATACATTTTGGAAGTGTGTTCTTTTTTTCACCATCCTTCTTGCTCCTTAAGAGTGTTTCGCAAAACGGGACCGGTGGCTGCTACACTTTGCACCGTCATTCGACCGTTCTCTCCGGGGACAGCAGCATAAACTCATTCTGCCGTGGAACTAGGACACCGTGCTTGTGTTTGTGTCTGGCGTACATTGCTATTCCCATTTCGGGAAGAAGTTCCACACTCGGTGCGCTACAGTTAGGTAAATGCGACCGAATCGATTTCGGAAAAGACACATCTTGACCAAAAGCATAAGCAAAAGAGGAACGAAGCCATTTTGTATTTCATTTCGAAGGGATGTTGGGACGTTGGGTTGGATGTTGGAACGTATAACACGTTGTATAATTTGATACTTTTTAGTTTAGTTGATGGCAGCTTTGGCGTCAATCGATTTGTTCGCTTGAGGAACGAGCGTAGATCATTTTCCTTTTGAAAGTAAAGTTAATTAAAGAAAAAAGTTAAGTCATTGGAATACAAGATAATAAGAACTTGTTCCAAGCTAAATGTTATACAACTTCTTTTTACTATTCACATAAATTCTGTCAAATGTTACGCCTATGAAGCCTTCTTTTGATCCATTCAATTCACCTTCCAAATTTAGATATGATATTAAAAATTTAATTCATTCATTTCTACAAAATATCATCAGATGTACCTTTTCACAAAGCTAAAGTTCAATCAGTGCTCCATGAATGGAGTAGAATTACTCCCAGGAACAGATGCTATAAAGAGAATGCATGTTAATCAGTTGAAAAATCTACAAACATCATTGTAGATTCCATAATCATGGATCATGTGAAATTAAAAAAATTTAACTTCCAGACCATACGCTGCAATGATGTGATAGACGTGATGAGTGTAATTATTCTTTTATTTATCTTTTACCATCAAAGGTTTTATCTGTGTTTGACGAGTGGGTGGTTGCAAGGGCTCCGCAATATGTTTTGAATCTATGCCAGCTGCTAGGCAAAAATGCAGATTTTTACGGACGTTCCATAATTTCACTTACGTTTATATTTTCCATACGTGCGGACGCTTGACAGCGGAAGTGGAATTCGTAATGAAAATATATGGGTGGCAGGGGTAATATGGACCCCTGAGGCAAAACTCTCCCTTTCCAATTTCTAATAAAAACGCGAAAAAAGTAGTTATCCGGCAAGAGTGAACTAAAATATAGTCACCCTGTCAGTTTGATAGCTATGCATAAATAGTAACGCGAAATAGAAGCAACAAGAACATCACCTCATCCCATGGCTTGGACATGTTCTGATGTAATTTTGCTGACCGGAGTGGGCTGTTAGAAAAGTGCTATGGAATAAAGAGTGCAAAAACTGTTGTTTTTGTACATGACCTACATAGTTCGGATCAGAGCTTCAAACTGTATGCAGATTTACTCGTATTTGAATTAAAAATATATTCATCTATGAACGGAGGCATCCTGTAGGTCAGGGTAAAATACATCAGTTTGCAAAAAAACTAAAACGAATTGTTATCATTCAAAATAAAGTTGTTGATCAACAAAAGGATTGACTACTTGAATTTATTTGACTTCTGGTCAAATCACAGGAAAGTTTTTTAACTTTTTAATTGATCCAAAATTGGTTCTTTGAGGAGTGGTGCATTTCGCCTCACTGTTTTGGGACGTGTTGGCCCTTTGTTGTGTTGCGTATTGCCCCTTTGTTGTGCTGTATTTTACCCCAGGACAGTTTTGCGTTTTGGCTTAATCAGATACAGATCTATAAAAAATTGAGGTTTGTACAAATTGAAAAACTCATTTCAATAAGAAAGGTAAAAATTCTCCAACAGGTTACTAGTCAACTAGTACAAATAATTGATAAAATCAACAATCAAAAGCAAAGTTCATGGAAATCTCAATAGTTTTCCTTGAGGGGTGCGTATTACGCCAGGAATTCCTACGTATGGTGTGATTGTAAAGTTTGTAAATTGTCGAGAATTCATTTGCGATAAAAACCTATTTTTCAAGAGATAATTTTGTTTGGAACAACAGGACTACTTCGAAGCAAAATACGATACGTATTCTCATAAACCTGAACTCAGCCAGCGGAACAACCGATTCCGTTGCGTCTTGCGATGGACCATTTTGCACGTTACATTAACTATCTTCATCTTTGCTGGGCGTCGGAAGGCTTCTGAAACTTGTATGCGCGGTAAATGGGTGCCACAGTTCGGTGGCTGCGCGAGAACGAAGAAAGGTCAAAGGCAGCCGACCCATTGGCAAACATACATACATACAGCATGAGCAAAATTTGACCTATTTTTGTTATTTCATTCGCCCGGTTCCAGCCCCCGCATCCCACCTTGGGAACTCAAAGGACTCACAATGTTGTGACAAATTCGATTTGAGACGGTGTCCTTTTCGCAGGGGAATATTTTTACATTTTCATCATTTTGTTTCGCTCCGTTTTGCTGCACAGGCTTCTCCGTTTTTCGCTTTATTTACTGGGTGTTCCGTTTCGCCGGCCTGAATGGTGCGTTTCGTTTCTATTGTGGGTGTGTTTGTGTGGGTTTTTTTTTGTGTAGAAACCTCTGGTGTTGCCGAAAAATATCACCACCGTGCTGAATGTTCAGCACTAAAGCAGGCAGAGTAGTTTTCGGGGCGCGCGCGCTCCAGAGCAGAACGATGAAGGGCTCAGCTGAAAAATGACTGCCGGAAGAAAATGGTGACATTCCGGTGGCACAAGAATAAAACGGATGGGTTAGACGGTAAGGACGGGGAAAGGTTTTCGTTTGACGGATGACGCAAAGAAAAAGAAAATGAAGGTCAAACTAATCCAGTCGCAGAAAATCAAAACCACAACGGAGCAATTCCACGCTGTGTGAATGTGTACACGTGCGTTGCTCGGTTTATGCATATGATTGCGAGCGAGGGTTACCCCAAATCCTGCCTGATTTCTGAAATGAGTTTGAAAACGAGATAAAGAAAAAAAAACACACTTTGTTCATTTTTTCGCAATTTTTTAAATTGCAGAAGTAGATAAAAAGTTGGCCCCTAGCCATCATAGCTTTCGTCGTACTTTTTTCTTTATCTTTCACTTGCCAGCGCACGTTGAACATTGCTCCAAAATATGTGTACGTTCCGCTTTTTATTCGCTTCCGGTTGCGGCTAACCGTTTCTTCGAATTAGCTTTCTTTTCCGATGTTCTAAATGAAAACCTTGTCAGAGTGCGGGGGCAGGCCATAAATTTTCATTTCGTGAGGGTGTGTTTTTCTTCTTCTTTTGCATCAGCAAAGAAAGTTCCAGACCAAATCAAAAAGAAAATAATTTTGGCCTCGTCAATTTTTTTTTTTGGTTTTATTTCAGCTGGGGGAAAAATTGAAAAAAGTTAAAAATGTTTGCCTCGTAGAAATCTTTTACTCCTAAAACTCGTAGGCACATTTCTAGTTTTTTCAGTGCAGGAGACTACAATGCGAAACTTTTTGTTTTTGATGCAGATGATCATTACATAAAATTGATTTGGGGTTGTCTGTTATTCATTATACTGGCATTATTATCTTTTTAGGGAGGTCGAAATGGTAGGATTTTTTTTGTGTTCCTCAAGCTAACAATATATCGAAAGTAGAATTTTGTGATTAAATTTATTAAGCATGAAATGATTAAATAGACCATTAATATTCATCATCATTTCTGCACATTTTTAATGGAAATAGATAGTGAACAAACCCAACAAAAGATGATTGTTATCCGTTCTACCATTAATTATTGAATATACCCGTCATGTGTTAAATGAATAATTTCTAGAAAAGGGATACGGATCTAAGAAAACGTACAAATTGAAACTCTTTTGCTTCATTCACGGTGCGGTTCCGGTGTTTTTGGGCAAAAAAAAACGGCCCATGGAAGCACTCTTCTTCCGGTACGGGCAAAAAGTAGAAATGGATCGATATAAATGAGGATGCTCCATTTGTCTCTTCTCCCCCCGGAAGCGGTGGGATCCTTCCCTCACCTGTGGGCGAGATGCGATTTTTTCTTTTGCGATGCCGTTTTTGCTTTATGATGCGCACGGAGCAAAGAAACTCATAACAACCGCCGTAATAACGAAAGCACGATGGAAAGGGGAGAGAGAGATGTAATTGTAGCGAAAAAAAGGGGGCTCCCCGAAACAGAGTATATTTCATTTGGACAGTTCGCGGTACTTCCGTTCGGGCCTCGGAAGCCATTTGCCCGGCGAAGCACGGGGTTTTCCGCGGAAAAAAGGTGTCTTCCGTGACGTGGGTGGACCGGCCGGACCACTGGCGCGCTTTGAATTTTGCTCCACCCTGCTTATGTTTATTATTTCCCCGGCACATTCCGTCGTATATCACGTTTCGTCAGTGCGGGTAAATGTCGGCTTTTGGGCGGGCGGGTCCAAAAATGGGTTTGGTTGAGGAAAACAAAAAAGTGCTGGAGAGTTTCGGGTGATGGTCAGGTTGTTGGGCGAGTTGGGCAAGCGATAAAATCTTGTGCCAAGGTGAAACGGGAACGGATCCGGGAAGGTAAAAAGAAAGAAGGGGGAGATTTATGTTTATCTGACGGAATTTGTTTCGTATATGGTGTTGTTTTGCTGGTAAAATTTCTTCCACTTTTTAACTCAGACGTCACTGTGGACTTAGTCGTGGGATTGCGCGGTTCGTCCCGCCACCCCTTTTCCTAGTTGCCAGCTTCGTCCTCGCTCACCGGCCATCTGAAGAGCGGGAAAGTTTAATTTGCTAGCGTCTCGATTGCTAAATGAAGGCACCAGGAACTAATTCCCAAAATACCGTCCAGCTGGAAATGAAAGTATTCCTACAACGGTTCCTCTCCTGGGTCCTGGCAATTTTGCCATAAACAAAAGCCACGACAGTAACGGTCGGGAGTTGATGTTTTTCCTTTGGCCTTTAGTATTGCGCCAACTGTTTTGTTTTTAGTCCTGCAAAACTTAATGAAGACAACAATAAAAATCCAAGCAATTCCTTTCTACGGAATTCACCCACCACAAAATTGCCACTCACACTATAATCCGCTTTCTTTGATGATCGTAGTGCCATTTTATTATTCAGTTCATATGATTTAAGATTAGAAAAAAGGTAACTACCTACCGAGGATAATTGTTCTTCCTATCTAAAAATGTTTGACACAAAAATCAATTCGATCCTAGAGCAGCAAACAACAAAGCATATGTTCAAGCTTCTTTTCATTCAATCATCTATTTTTTGCGATTCTACCTAGCTCTAATAATTATTTTTTATCTATTAAATTTACGAGATAAGAACATATTAAACCCATTCAATACATCAAGAATAATATACTGTTTATTTACTTTACTATTACTGTTTTCGAAATTTTGGAAGTTCACGTACCCCCAATCAATTGAAAATGAAATTCTGAAGATTGATTATTTTCACTCGTGATTTTCCTACTATAGTACAATTATTTAATATCGTTCTTGCTTATTTCTTTACGTACAGTGTCTTATAAGTTAAAGAGCAATTAATTTTGTGTGTTTTAGAAATTTTTCGCGGATGTATTTCTTTATTCTAGAGAGCATTTCGACTAAATTTCTAAATCACGCACATTTCTCATATCAGTAACAATTCTTCGACGCGATTGGGTACATAAAATCGAGAATTTTTGTGCTACCACCTGGGGAAAGTGATGTTAATTCGAATCAATTCGCCAATTTTATGCTGCACTTTGAACATGTTTGTGGAGGTACTTCCCCCCCAAGCTTGTGACTACAGCGCGCTGATTGCGATATCAGGCTTACTTCATCAGTAGATGCATTATTGAGACGACTTCGACGCTTGAGGGAGGAAGAAAATCTGTAAATTTATTTTTTCCCATTTTCCCATTTTCCGATCAGCCTCGGCGGTCGGTGCAAATCCAGTGCCAGTGATAAATTGGATTGAGCAATTTATTGGTTATTTGCCCGCCAGAAATGAGACCCCAGGTTCTTGAAATGCTTCTTTTTATTTCGTTTTATTAGTCCTCCTCCCACGACCGAACCGTGCCTACGTGGTATGTTGCTCCTCCATTGCTGCTTCGAGATCCTTTCACCCATTGTTTCACGGCGTGGCTCAATTGCGCTTCGGTATTTCAGCGTCCCAGGCAAGCGTTTATGCTGTGCCGTTTTGCTTCAGGCGCCTCGTTTCCTATGTCACTCGGGTGACGATTGTGGGCGGCAGAAGGAGGCCCAGGATAATAGGGAGGCGTTTTTCATTGGACGGGGTCGGGGATCCACTCCACCCGGAGCGCCACTGTCGATGGCGACGACATTCACAGGCCATTCGAAGGGGGATTGGCGCTTTTATGTTAAGACTATTGCGACAGTTTAATGTTATTTTGTTTGCCCGTATGATATATTCTTGCACAGGTTGTGTGGCCTTTTTTCATGCTATTACCTCAACGGCGTACGCCATGGCTATGTGAGAGTGTGCGTACGCACCTTTGAAAGCAAAGTCAACACTGTGGAAAAGATTTATGAATATGTTTCTTCTGCCAGCATAATCGTTACACTTTTCCTCTCGGAAACGCAGACGCAAGTAGCTTTTGTTTACCCATGGACCGCCCGAGAACTGCTTTGAAACGCGGTTTTACTTGATGTTCGGGCGAAAGAAAATTCACAGTTTTATTCGTCTTTATTCGACTTTTATTGACTTGTTCTTGGTCGATGCAAAAAAGCCGCCAACCCCCAAAAGCTTCCATAGATGTTTTACTCCTATGCTGCTTTTAGGTATTGGTTGGTAATTATTGTTTTGACAGTGTTAGTTATAGTCTCCCTTTCCAGGTCTAAACGCAAATAGTTAAGATATGGAACGGGCATCCACACATCCATTAGACAAAGCTCTATATTGGGTTTTTAATACCATCGTAACATAAAATTATATTAACAATCAAGTTGACTGCAACCGTTTAAGAAGGTATCTCGCGGAACTATTTGCTATAGTAAAAACATATTAGAAATATAAAACAATTAATAAAAATAAATTTGATTACACTTGACATTAATATTGCTAATATAACAAATGGCCTAGAATAACTTTTTCCTTGTTTAGTTATTGCTCACTAAGAAGACTTTGAAAGCATCTTATACACAGCGGAAAAGTCACTTCAGCTAAAAGATGTAGAACATAGTGCAGTTCCACAATTTATTAGCTAGAGAAGCGATTATCGATCCCGATGCATAAGGAGGTGGGCTTCTGATTCGTTTCTCTCAAGGTTTCTCTCTAACTTCTACCATTCCAAGCAAACAACAACCTTTTCCCAAACCATCTGGCCATGGGAAAACGTTCATGAATAAAACATTCGTGCACTTACTGTGTATCGGGTCAGCAATCGGGATCGGCTATACCGAAAAGGGAAGAAAAGAAACAGCAACCTCGTAGTGCATTAACTTTCGCAAAATGGATTGTGCGCGGAGAACAAACACCGGGCTGAATTTTAATAGCTGACCGTTGTACGCTACTAACCCTCCACGTAAGGGCACTGATCGATGAGGCTCGCAAAAAAAGCGGAACGTAAAAGGGTTTGATTGTCCGAAATTGTCGGAACAAACTAATGCGAATGGGAAAGATTTCATTTACAAAAAAGAGGAGTAAAAGGACTCTACTTTTTGCTCGTGTACGCTCTCTGAATGGTTTACTACAAACAGGTCAGGTGAATTGATCGACAATGGATCGAATGGTAAAAAGGACAAGCAATACTTATCTGAATTCAAAGTGATTTCACATGAATTATCTACACGAGCCGTACGTTTTATGCAGAAAAGGAAAACTAAATTCCACTACAACAATGGATCACAAATTTATCCAAAATAATATACATCTGAAGGGGAAAGAGTTCCTCAAATCAAAACATTGGCTTACTTGTTCCATGTTGTGTTTTGATTTGTGTGTTGCAATTGTGTCGTTTCATTCGATTTTTGTTTTTTCTAACATGGTGCAAACATGCAGACAAAAACACATCCGAAACCTAATGAAGAAGAGCCACAGATACGTTAGAAAACCGCTTACGTACGGACACTGACAAATGGATCCCAAAAATCAGCAATGCAAATGGTGGCGAGGATTGCCACGGCAAATGATATGATTAATGTTGTTCCTGCCCGGCATGAAATATGGACCCGCCCGATTCGGTTGCGATGTGATGTGTCCGTGATGTCGCTCCGCTCACCGGTGCGTGTGTATGTGCGTTTGCGTGCGATTGTCCGAACGGCCTACGGGACTTCGACAAAATTTGATTTCAACAACCGAACGATTCACAACGACCGACTCGCAGTGATTTGCGTGTGTCCGGGGCGTGGAGCTCGCGGGCTGCTCCACCGAAAACTTCGTTAATGCTTGGCTATTTGTAGTAGTCTGCCTTTTCTGGGGCTTCGTGGGGATACGCATTCGGTCCGACTGTTGTCTAGGTCGTTTGTGTGATTTGTTTTGGGCCCGGTACGCTGTCGATGTTGAATGCAGCTCGTATGCAAATCGCAGACGTGCGTTCGACGACTCGATCGGAGATGATTGAGCGCCCAGATGAAAACCACGAAAGTGCGGTCGAAATTGAACGTTATTCATTCCCAGCCGGTGGCCGTTTATCGAACCGTGAGGAAAGTCAGTCGAAACTGGTGAAAAATACCGTGGCATAGTCAACAAATCTTTCGGAATGCTGGTATAAATTTTCGCTTTAGAAACGAGTGACTTAAGCAATGTTCATGTAGAGAATATCAAATATTCGACATACGCGACAACGGGATAGGAATTGAGTCCTTGCAATTGGGACATTGCAAGGGAGGGGGCGAGTTTGGGAGGTACAGCAATTGGGTATTTTATTCAACACTGATTTGATTTTAAATCTCTCAAGATTTCTGATTCGAAAAATATGTAACCCAATCTGAACTCTAACAGAACGTTCGAACAAATCCGAGATGAGAATATTTACTGCGAGTAAAAGTCACCCACACTTGAGCCCACTTGAGTTCAACCTGTGCTTTAGGGAGGTTCGTGAAGTCAATTAACATTCGCACAAATTCCTTTCGTGGCGAAATGCTGTACTTTGATCCAGCGAATCGTTCGGTTTCGCAAACCAAAAGTATTCCTCCAGTTAGCCGAGACCCTTTGGGCGAGGTGGTCAGGTGTCGTTCGGAAAGTTTGTTTCGTATTTTTGTCACATAATTCTAGCTCCCCATCCCCGGGTGCGCTTCACGTCTCGTATCGACACCGACCGGATTGGTATGCATCGGGCGGCGTGTACTTCGCAATGTTCGCTTCCTATTGGCCCGGAAAATTGCACCACCTCGGTCGTGTTCGGTACGCGCCGGGGCTCCTGGAATGCTTGACACGATATTCCCTTTTGACCCGACTCCACGGCAGCTTGGCCTGACCAGCCTGATCGGGACGGTGTTGATGGTTGGCCCTAGACCTAAGCCTCCCCCCGTTCTGTGCCGTGAAACGTAAGAGTCCGAGTAAGTGTCGAAAAATGGACGGCAACATTCTCCGAATAACTTCATCGGAACGGAATGAGTCTGAATGATGTGGTCGTTGGAAAAATGAACAACCGAACGAGGAAAAGAAAGATTGCCCGAGAGTGTAGAATCAGGCAACATCTTGTTTCACCCGAAAAGGTACTACAACATGAAGGTGAAGCTGGGGTTTTTTTTGGTCTTTTGAGCAGAAATCACCGTACCAGCATACTTTTTGACGATGGGGGAAAAAACAGAACTCCACCACAGACGGTGCACCTCTTATGTGACCTGTATGCCGTAACGCTATCAGCCGACCGAGGTGGACGTTAATGCCCGAGGACGACGGAACGAAAGAGCGTGTGATTCGAGAGCACGAATGGATCTGAAAGCCCACTGATCCCTCGGAAATAGGGTCGGAGCTTTCTGCGGCAAACAATGGGCCCCGAAGTGGGTTCTGGCGTGGAATACAAATTCGAAGTGGACGCGGCCAAAGGAACGAAAAAAAGGTAGTTCCACCGTGTGACAACGGTACGGGCCGAGCACGCAGAATATGGGTGCCGTAAAATGTAAATGATATTTTCATCATCCATAATATACAGGCTGGAAAATGAGATCGTGAAGAGTACCTGGTCGGCCGGCAGTGATGGTCCGACTGGACTGGACAACGGTCGTCTGTAGTCGTTTCAAAAGGCATCTTCCACTGGACGGCCACAGTTCGTCCTCGAGCCACGACAGAACGATGCAAAGGGTTCCATTTCTCACTCTCTCGCCAGTCGCTTGATGATCCGGGACATAAACGGTTACATTAGGCAAGGTCTGGCGGACGAGTGGTGGTTGCGGACACGTCCGTCGATAATTATCTGCGAACGTCGGTGCTAGAGGGATGCTTTTTCCCTGCCAGAACTCTCAACAAACGTGTCGCTTCAGACGCGAAACACTCGCTGTAGGGGGGGAAATGGACCAGCCCAGGTCAGTTTGCTGATGGAACCAGGTCGATGCCGTACCGTGTCCATCCGAGTACGACCGACCAGCACCAGACGGGGAGGAAATGTCACCCAACACAGTTTTTCTTATTTTTCCTAACCCTACGGGGAGATGTTTTACGCAAGGATAAAAAGTGGATATTCTGGTGGGGAGTACGTACGGCTGTGGGATGGGGTTTGTTTGAGCCGTGAAATATGGGATACACAGCAGACAAATAGCTTCATCCATGCCCCCCCTTGGTCCAGATTGAAATGTTGGTGACCTTTTTTCTGGGAAAGGTATTACATCTTAAACAGATAAGAACTTATCACACTCGTGCGATTACTTAATTGGTAGGATGAAATTTAAGCATATCAGTGGGTTGCGTATGGATCTTAATGAGAACCAAATTGTACCTCAGATAAAACACAAAGCCAACTATGCACTTAAAACGTTTGCGTATCGAAATTAGTTCTCATTATCTCTCATCGCCCGAAGCATGAAACATTTTCGTACGCTTTGTTCCAGCTCGTTGGCTTTCATCTGAATTTTTGCGGAAAGAAGCGCATCCCGCATGATGGACCCGCTGCCACAGTATGCTACCCTGGCAACATAATCCGGCTTTCCGTGCAAGCATAATCCTTGCTTTGCTCGCTTGGTCAAACCGATTCATTGCGGATGGGCGGCAATTTGCCAAAGGTACTCCCCAAGGGATTTCAGTGTATGGTGGACTACACAGGCAATCCCAGCAGCGAATACGAGCGAAAGCATATAGCGAAGGAATACGCGACCGTTTCAGCGTGACACCAAATAATGTTGCAAAACAAAACCAGCGGGAAAACTAACATATAAACATACACGAACATTCGACGCGACTGTGACTGAGTGTACGAAGAAAGGCAAACGGTTTACCAAACCCGGTCTGGATGGTGGATCAGCAAAAGAGATGCTGGCGAGAAACATAAACAACAACACTAGACAAAGGAGTGTGCGGTTTGGAAGAGATCAAGTTAGCAAAGGAAATAAAAGTGAAATAAAAAAGGAAACAAAACATCGCACCATCGGTAGTACGGGGTTAGCAGACAGAAACGTGAACCACTTGACCAAATGGGAGATCGGGTCCACGTCCTACGTCCCGGTGACTAATGCGTGTATGCCACCATCATCATCATCATCGGTCGTCGTGGTCTTCCTCGTCGTCGTCGTCGTCCTAGTGCGTGTCCTGCCTTGTCGTACCTCCGAGGTCCCGGTGTTAGCGTCGCCTCGTTTACCGCAAAACATACGCAAAATGGACTGTGCGCTTCTGCGTGTGTGTGTGTGTGTGTGTGTGTTCGCGTCCGTATGAAACTGGGCGGTTTTATCTGCATGACATAAATTTTGGCTACACGCGTCGTCCTGCGTCGCCATGGAATGACACATTCACATGTGGAAAGAGCCCAAAAATAAAAAAAAACAAACCATAAAGTTGAAGCAACAAAAAATTACCAGTGATTCTCTTTAACACATCCCAGACATTCCGTTTGCTACGGCATACCAGGAAAACCAGCCGGAAAGCCGAAATCCTTGAATGCGGTCTACCGGTGGACAAATACTCGCAACGGCATAGTAGAGTACGCAGAGCGTAAATGGATGTACGGTTGGAGCGCCTCTATGGCGTCGGTACCGGTACGGTTTTCGGGGAACTTCTGCCTCCGTATGCTGGTCAACTCACACCGACATACCTTGAGGAGGAAAAAGGGAACGAGCGGAAGATCTTCAGATGTAGAATGCTAAAAATACCAAATATTTGCTGGTTACCACAAAAATAAGGATCAGGCATCGGGTTTTGCGTCATCGTCGTTGGTTGTACACCATATCTTGAAATAGAAAGTGTGGAAATAGAATGGTGTAATGGATTGTGAGATAGTGTGGTCATAGGAACGACGAAATTTACGTGTAATGCAGTTCCAATGATAGTAACTTATTTTACGGAGAAGAGATTATTTATATGACGAAACTAAAGCTGCTGTAAGTTTGCAGAATAATGCATCTTGTACACTGTGAACAACCTTTCGAATTTGTGTGTGTCTTTCATAGCAGTTTGAATTGATTGCTGAAAGTTTTTTTGTATTGTTAATAAGTAAACTCAATTTTGATTCAGAAGCATGGCCTTTTGAAGCTTTTACACTCAATCCAAATTCACTATGATAATAGTATGTTCGAATTCAAACAACATTGTAACGAGTTGATTTCATTTTGTTCCGGAAATGCTAATCGCCAAACAATGTGCTCTCTGTATGTACTACTTCGTACGGAATCTAGAAAATTAACCCGGAAGCCTAGATTGCACTAGCAGATGCAACGAATGACAAAAGTTAACCGTCTAAGCATCACATGTCCAGACGGAGAACCGTCAGGAGCGGAAGCTTTTGTTGATTTCCACCCAGAGTTTGATTGGACGCGCACACGAACCAACGTTCGACAAAAAAAGTCGAAAACTAAAACTTTCTCCCATTGCTGGACAGCCGACAGCTTTGGTGGGAAGTTGAGTGCGACTGGAGGTCAGGAATTAATTCCATTTATACCATGTTTGATTGCGAATATGGAAATCAGGCAAATTTGGCCATGATTGCATATTCAAGCCGGGTTTGATGGCAGCGCCAGTTTGTTTGTCGTTCTAATGCAAAATATATCCTTTTCTTTTATTGCCATGATTATCATGACTATCGCTCCGGACGGTTTTCCCAGGCGGACTGGCGTGCGAGCTTCCAAAGTTTGGCAAAGGCCAAGAATTGAAAGGACTAACGAATATCAAATGTAACTTTAATCATCAAACAAGCAAAAGTTGAGTGGACGATAGCTAGTGATAACATTTTTATTAGTCTTGTTTGAAGATGCGAGCAATAAAATGATGAAGGAAGTGTTTTGAAGTGTATAAAATCAAAAATCCTAATTTAAAGTCAATTTGTGTCGTAATTTATTATCTTAACAACATGATTTTTTTTATAACTGACCTTATATATTAGCGTTTTAGCACCCACTTGTTTTTGAATTTACATTTTAAAAATATAAAAGTTGAACATTTTTAAAATTCCGTTTAATTCGATCTTTTTTGCTTTCATCAAGCTAATGGAATAATGAAGATGTGTACCGACAAATAAAACCACCAAAAGATAGTCAACAGATATATTCAAAAGTAGCCGTTAACAGATTTATTTTTTTTTTTTTTCAAAAATAGGGAAGTTATAACGTTTTAAAAAGAGGGATTCAAATTACCGCTAAAAAGCATTCGTAAAAGTTTCCAAAGTAACGTATTCTGGTGTAAAACTAAGACATGGAGCTTCTCAAATATCTTGAATATGAGAAGAATTCGAGATAGACACTTTAACCTTTTTTCCATTTTAAGACATGTTTATATTCACAGAACAAACTGTTTAGACTAATTTTGGACAAATGTTATTTTGTTTTGAATAGTGTTGCGATTCGTTAATCTTTCTATGAGACTTATGCATATGAATCTTCTGTGACGAGTGATTCGATTTACGAAATTTTATGAAACTCCAAAGACCACCAATATTCCATTTTCTGATATTTTGATGGGTTTAGATCGTGTAACCAAAAAACGTGGATCTTTCCTTCCTACTGTTGGAGACTTTCAGAGCTTTATTAGACTCATTCAGATTGATGAATATGAATCAGATTCACAAAAAACAAGTTTGAAACTACTCTTCTCAGTAGTGAAACTACTTTTCATGTTATTAAATAAAAGGCGTTAAGGTTTTTCCATCATTAGACCAATCTTACTTTACGCGTCCCCAGTTTGGGCAAAATGCGCCGCCAGTCACGTCAAAAAACTCCAAGTTTTACAGAACAAGTGTCTAAAACGCATACTGAACCTTCCCCCTTGGCATAGCACCGCAGCCATTCATAGAATGACAAAATTACCAAGCATCGCCGAATGCATAAGAATTACAAATGAAAAATATCGTACAAAACGTACATTAAATCACTGAACGTATAGTTCAGTACAGACGGTACAGACCTGTTAGGTAATTGGTTTTCGTGTTAGTTGATAGGCTTGTTTTGTTTTGTTATTTTTCTCTTCCATCTCGTGTTTTTTTTTTCCCCTCTGTTTTTATTTTCGTAATCTGTTGTCCTTTTCCTATTTCAATACAAATGAATAGTACCAGGGTTTTTAAAACTTTTCCCAAAGGTTATATTTCCACAATTACAACAATGAATATCCATAATGTTTTAGTACAAAGAAACTCCTGCAATATTGTGTTAAGGTTCCAACAAAAGGAAACCAGTATCAATGTAATTTTAGTTATTGTAAGAAAGCATGTGAATTTAAGAATAATAAATATCCTATACTACTACTACTACTACGTTAAGGTTTTATAACTTATTAATCATTTGTCTTATACCTACATAAAATAACTTAAAATTAAATTACAGCCATGCATAATCCAAGTTATAATATTCGTAACTAACGAGGAAATTTATTTTTTGTACGAATGAAAAAACAATGCAACAATCATGTTCTTAAAAAAATACTGAAAACCTTCTGCTCTTCAGTTAACACCACCCTCCGACACCAACTCCTTTTTATGCTGTACCATACGCTATTGTATATCGCTTTTTGTTTCCTCCTTCAACATCGAATCCTGTCCCGTCAGTTCCAAAATAATGAGAACTAAAAACAACCCAGCAATAATTTTACAAATAAACTGCCATCCGAAAAAGTGAAAAAAAATCTGGTACAATCATGCAAAGACAAAGCAAAGCAAATGGGTAAAACGAAAACAAAATACAGTACCCGAAGAACTTTTTCCCGGTACCGGCTGGTGATTAACTTCTTCCGTCGAAGGATGGCTCTTAATTTTCATCGGGTCCGAGAAAGCAGGAGGGAAAAATTCTCCCACGGTCGGTGGGAAATTGAAAGGAAACGAACCAAAGCCGTACGCGGGTTGCCGGCGGCTCGGAAGCTGGTTCCATATTTCTTAAATTTCTTCATCTTCCATTCATCACCACAACGCCGCGTTGGAGTCAAAGCGAACTGTGAACCGGTGGCAGTGTTTCTCCGTTTCCGGCACAGTTTCCTTTAACGACTTCGCCAGCTGTGTCCATTTTGATGGCGAGTTATGATGGCTTCCTTTTGTACGTTCTACATTTCGTTGTTCTGGCACCGAGCGAAGCAACCCTTTTTCCGGACTCTCGTCGAAGCGGACTGTCGATGATGGTGGCCACCGAGCTTCGGTTTCCAACGGTAGAAGGATTGCTCTCGCCAGTTAAGAGCCAAATGAAGGCATTTCCAGCCGCACACGCTAAGCGGAAAATCGTGCCCACCGTTCCCGGAAAACGACCGTTGCATTCCAGTGGGATGTCATAAATGGCGTAAGGTGGTGCTGTAGATTTGAAAAAAGAAAAGCCCGAAAAAAGAAATTGAAACTAAAAACCTAGTATCCCGTTGAATGTGTGTGTGTGCGCGTGCGATTTTTCTTCATCTCATTCCGGTTTCCTTCACATTCTCGGCGGTAAGTGAAAAAACTGCCACGGTACTTCTGTTCACTCACGACCACCGACGGTAATAAAACCGAAAGAAATGATACTTAAGTGCAATGTACTTTTATTATTATTGTTTCATCCCGAGACCCACTTTTCCACGACCACTCGTACAGACTCGGACAGGGTCGATGAATGAAGCAAAAAAAAACATACTGTTCTCTTCAGTCGCTTTGGTCGCCAAGTGTCTGTGTGAAAGGTGGATTGTGGTTCGAGTGAGGACGATCGTCGTTCTCAAACCAGGCAATATTCTTCTCGAGATTCGTATCTGAGAGGGCTCTTGTTTGGTCTGAAATGTATCCTAGATCTAGTCAATCAAAATCTCGAGTAAAGATTGCGAAATAAAGTGTTCTTTTATTGGTCAGATTTTGCCAATGGATTTTGCCGTTGAACTTGCACATCGCTATCCAATGCTTGGTTCAAACAATTCAAAACAAAATTAAATTCTCCTGCTTACATATGATACTTCGTTTAAATAAAATAAAGTATCACCTTTTGAACAGAACTTGTGTGTTCTGTGTGTTTTTAACAAGTTTCATCCTCAAATAGCGCTCTTTTACTGACACGTTTTGATCACCGAAGCCATCGTTGCTAAAGACCGCGTCGCCCGATGATCCTTCTCCTTCCGCAAAGTGCTCGGTGTGCCTTTCCAAAACCCATTGCAGCGAGGCTAACGAGTTTTCCACTCGAGGCAGTCCTCGAGCGCGGCGCAATTGAGACAGTGTATGCAGCGTGGCACGCTGGTGCCGGAAAAAACACGCCAATAGCTCACCAAGCACTTCTTGGGAAGGGTTGCCTATAAAGAGGGAAAAACATGCAGGAAAAGAATCCTCCCAAAACGCCTTATGCTGCGGTTTGGCGATGCTTCGGCCACAAGCCACACTCTTTGAACACTCCGACTCGGGATCTGTTTTCGATTTTAGTGTCGTTTTCCTTCTTGTGTTTCTGGTTTTTTTTTGCTCTCTGCTCCTCTAGTGCACGTGTAAGGGTTCGTACGAATGGGTGGGCTTGCATGCACAACACCTTCACACGGCAAGAAATTTGCCGGTAAGGGCTAAGTGGTTCGGGAGGAACGATCGTGTGTGGTGAGAAAAAATGCTGGCAGGGAAATGTCGCCCTGGGAGCGCATAAAATTATGTCTCAAATGTCGCAGGGACGCAGACCACTGAACGCTTAACGAGCACGGACGCCGCATACCTTGGGCGCAAATTCCCGCATGCCGCCACCCGTTCTTCTCGCCCTTTCAAGCGCGGTCTGCCTTTCGTGTATTTTATGCCGCCATTTTTTCCCATTCACCTTCCGTTGCCCCCGGGCTACTTTTCTCTGAAGCAGGACAAGATCAAGCGTGGAATATAGGTTGCGCCAGTTCCCGGCTCTCGTTAACTACCTTTTTATCTGTGCCCAGCACCAATCCCCCGGATGTCCCGGCCGGCCAGCTCGGCCTCGTGTGCAGGCATAAGGTGACGCTACCAGCGTGAAATAAACCGATTCAAACGATGGCAAAAATTAGGCGATCCGCAACGGACCGACGAGCGAAAGAGCATAATCGTGTTATACCCCGTTCCCGGGGCTGAGACCGGGCGAGGTACTGTATGGTGGTGCTCCGTTGCGGGATGTTGGTCCGTTCATTGTTATTTCATTCTCCCGGGAGCTTCGTGCATGTAGATGGCAGGGACGGGGTTTTCTTTTTCTAACCACCGGCCATTATTTGCTATGCAAACATACTTATGCAAAAGATGCTTCAGCTTTTTATGTTATTAGTTATATTTACATCGAAAAACCTCTGTCGGTTTTCAGGAGGTGTTAAATGTCAAAATGTTGCACCTTTAGTTTTTAAAACTATTTTAAATAAGGGTACTTCAGTCACGATAGCGCATGCGAATGGAAGTTGATAATCATACATTCGAACAATACGTTTACATTCAAATGATAATTATTCATGCTAAGTTTCCATAGCTGTTGTCTGCCTGCTATTGTTGCTATTTTTCGCTTTTGGCTTTCAGTTTCATGCTCCTTGTGTTCATCGTAGTTTTTAAACAAATATGTATAATCCACTTGGACTAATATTTTGAATAAAATGACCACTTCAATGCTTAATTTTCTATTTCAGTTTCAATGTTTAGACTTTTAAACGCAAGAGTCATAGCGCAAGAGACAAGTGTTATGTTTCTACTAACTGTTCGTGTTCGTCTTCATACAACGCAACACTTTTGACATGATTGGTTTCCATTTTCGCTCAAAATCCAAGCATAATGGTTTAACCAGTTAAAGAAGTTAAAAAGATATTCACAATGTTAAAAAATTTGTAAAAATCATCTCTATTTGTCGTAACAGCGTTTTGCTAGTTTTACAATAGACAGTTGCTTGCAGGTGCATTCAGGAGAGTTCCTTGCATTTAACATACCTTAACACGTTGACTGCTAAGCTTTATCAACACACTTTTTTAATACAACCTTTTTTGATAAAATTTCCTTATAACACTTATCAAACCAACGGGTTTAGAAGCCCAAAGACATACCTAGCTTCCCAAAGAATTAATTTGTAATATTATTATAGTTTTTATGTTGGATTACATTTTATTTATAGGGCAACAACTTTTTAGAACTACTGATAGCCATGACAGGCAACATGTTAAAGATAGAAATAATAATGAAGCATCTTTTAAGTCTATGAGGATAAGTAACCTTTGAATGAAAGTGAATGAAATTCTCTTGTTAGACAACAGGTAGAATTAAGAATTACCGTAAAATTTAGGGAAATTTTGAAGACAAAGTAGAAATTATAATAATTATTGATAATTCGGTAGGAAATCGGCTCATGAGTGCCGAGGCTCACCACCTCGACGGCGTGGGTTCGAATCCCAACCGAGACCGGACCCTCCCTTGTACGAGAGGAGGCACTATCCACGTACAACAGGGAAACTAGTCTCGTAAGCCCTTAACGAGTAGGCATGACCAAGAGGTCGTTACGCCAAGAAGAAGAAGATTGATAATTATTTTTAGTTATCCTCGAAATGAATAACAATTTTGAAAACACCAACGCTTAAGTTCTGTTGGATTTAAGATTTTATTTGCAGCTAGTTTTGTTATCTTGGCTTTGTTAATATTGAACATTTATAAGAGTTATTTTATACGAAGATCTACATACTAAGATAATTATTTGAAAAAACGACACATCAAAAGATAAAAAAATCACCAAAAATATACTACGTCTTCCTCAATCATGGAATTTCCTTTGAGTTGGCCTTGAATGTATGGATTGCAAATGTTAGTTGGATAATGAAATGAAGGGAACAGTTTTTTAAAGCCTTAAAAAAGTTTTAGCACCTAAACCAGCCAACGACACTGAGAGGATTCTAAATCAACAGCAAGAAATAGAACAAATAATATTGTGCTGTTCGATGACGAGCGCTTAAACAGTCCAGAATTTAGCGTTCCACAGAAAAGAACGCCCCGGTGAGAATTATGTTCATGAACCATGAGCGTTAGGGGATCGCAAACAATTTTCAGAACTTGAGCCAAACTTTTCCCCACCTTCGAGCGCCTTTGTTGGAGTCAAAAAACAATTTACGACGTTCGCAGACTGCGGTCGTTTCGGGTGTGTGGAGGCGTGTTTGTGACGGTGTTTATATTAGTATAATTTTGCCGACGGTTTCGGGTTCTGCTGTAAGCCGTACTTGGATAAAGTTTCTAATTGATTTTTTATGTAAATTACATTCCGTATTATTTCAAACCAATCCGTCAGCCGACCCGAAGGTGACTGACGTAAAGGGAGACTTGCGACTAGTTCTCATACTTGCTATTATGTATATACGCTCAACGACATGGACTGTGTGCACGTTTCAATTTTCATGGCAAACAATCCGGAAAACCCTCGAACAACACCGAGCCGAAAAACAGCAGTTTTTATTCACAGTGCTTGGGTTTGGCACAAACACTATCAAACGGCTGAGGAGGAAACCCTTCTCCATTATGTCCTCGGCATCATCGTTGACCATGCTTTTTAATGGAGAGTCGGTTGCGGGTGAATCAAAGTGCGTTCAAATTTTCCAGCCGTATCTCAAAGAACTTGTTCAGCCGCACTTTAGGCGACTCGGGAATAGATGTTGGTTAAGGGTTCTAAGGATGCTCCTTTTATCCTATTTTCCAAAGCGGGAAGCGGCTGACAAAAGAATTTCTGGAAAAACTTTTCCATCGGTCTGGTACGTGCGGGACTATTTTATTCTGTGTCCCTTTAGTGAAGGAAATGTTACTTGGGATTGTTTTACACCCTTAATGTATCGTAAACTATTTCAATCCTATCAATTTATATCGAAAAATTAGAATTAAAATCTCTTACAAAATGGTTTAATTCATATATTTAAGCCATCATAATCACTTATGAATAATAATCGATTCCGTTTGTAATTTAAAAAATCTAATCATGACAGTAAATACAACTTAACATACAATTTGCCGGTATTATTTTTATGCAGTAGCTTGAATGTACCATTGTTGTCGGCATTTCTTTGAATCTTAAAAGCGATACGATTACTGACAATCTGCGACTTATTTAACCTTTGTTTTTTCATGGAGTTTTATGTCTACTAAAAATTGCCCAATACTGAACTGTCAATTCTGAAACTTTTCACTCATTAAGTTTAAGCACTGCAGACGTTTTTGAAGATTTATTTGATCTCTATGTTTTCAAAATATTGTCCAAATTTTACAATTGAAATTCAGTTGTGTCAAGGTTTATGGAACACTGGGAAATCGATGAAATATCAAGCATATGAGAATGCCGTTATCGTAACTACGAATTTAAAATATAACTCTCAAGTAAACAGTTAAAACCATAACTCTTTTCTCAATCCATTCTTTACCGAGCATCGCGAGGGTGTCAATCTAGTGAAAATAAACTGAACAATACGAATATCACCCAATTATAAACTGCGCAAATGTGTGGATATGTCTCCTGAGAAGTGGATACATGCGAGTAGCGTTGTTAGACACTGTTAGTCGTTAGTTTTTCGCCCATCAAATTCGTTAGTGCTACCAAACGATGTGAGTTATGCGTAGCCAAGCGGTTGTGGCACAAATTTGTTCCTAGATTCAATTAGCAACGTGTTCGGAAAAGCTCAAGTGTTCGGGGCCCAGTTCATTACCGGACGCTGTGCGGAAAGCGTACCTACCGCCAAACGGTGGAGAAGAGGGGGAAAGGAGGCGGATTGCTTTATTATGGTGATCACATTGAGGCTTAACTTTTAATTAACCGGTCGTCGGTGTCAACCGTTGTCGATTCAAAAGTTCAAAGCGGCAGCAGCAGCAGCAACACAAACAGCTAGCCATTTTCCGCCCTCACACCAGGTAAAACAATCTGCTTCGCTCCTTAAAACCGGCCATAGTACACCAACCGCCGGGTGTGGGTTCGTATGCGTTCCATTCCGGGAAAGGAAACACACGAAACGTGAAGTTAGTTCTAACGGAAAAGCTGATTCACGACACGCTTTCCCCATTCAACGAACGGATCAGGGAACGGAGGGCTACGCTACGGGCTGGGAAGGGTTCATGCATAGCAGGGAAAATTTATAACCACCATAGAAAGCTAGGTCCATTGAAAACACGCGCTTCGACAATGGTCAGGGCCGGGGGACGTCTAGTTTCGGGGGATGGGGAACAAAATGGAGGCGCGATGCATCGATAATGTGTGTGCATCGTCATTAATTTTGTGCATTATTTGACGGATTTATATTTTAATGAAAGCGGTGTTTATTCAACCAAGCTTTGCTGAAACAATCCGCTTGGCCTCCGTCCTCCACTCCTCCCCATCCCACTCGCAGATACCGCCGTCATCCGGATTTGGCCCAACCTTCCCATTCCAAACCTTTTGTCCTACGCGACGGAATGGCAATTATTTTGATGTTGTGAGCTGTAGCATAATTATGAGCGCCTGTCCGGCTGAGCGGTGGTGGTTCACTTAATGCGTTCAGTTTTGCACCTCCACTCTGCTACCCCAACACCGCGCTCGATGTGTCCACGGGTGACACTAAAAAATTATCAATCCGGCTAGATAATTATAATCCGTAATCAAATTTTGCTCAGCCGCTTTGTTTTCGATCAAATAAGCAAACAAGTAAACAGGTCCCCTCGGCCACCTCGAGGCCACACCAAAACGCCACCAAGCCTTACGTGGCGCTAAGTGGTGGTCCCGCTATTTGATTATCTTCGCCAACCGACGATTCACCGGCGCCTCGGGGCGCGCGAACCCAAGCACCGTCTGCTGTCGTTTTTCCTCCGTTTAATTTTCTCCAGTAAAATAAATCCCTACCCCCCGTTGGATGGGCTGAGCGGCCTTTGCTGAATCACTGCTTATTGATTTGGGGCTTCGGTTGATTGAGACTGATCCACTTCCATTACCCCTTTCATCCCCATTCCCTTACCGGTTGGTTCAATTTTCCGAAACGCTGCCCATTGGAAATCTAAATTGATTGTACCACTTTAACAGCCAACAGGGTTTTGAATGTTCTTTTTCCTCCGAAATCCATTTCCAGATGATCACGAAAGCAATACACCATTCGCTGCTGGCAGCACTGGCACTGGCGCTTCTGGGCGTGTGCTACGGGTGTAAGATATCGGAGTATCCGTGCAAGGGTGGCGCGAGCTGCGTGCCACTCGACAAATACTGTGATGGGCGCGATGATTGCGGCGACGGCAGTGACGAGCCGAAAATGTGTACAGGTGAGTAATTTCATCCCTATCATTTAATTAATTTTACTGTCCCCCACTCGGCCGAAAACGGTTTTTATCCGAAGCGCTCTCTCTTTTTGCTGACGATGATGATGAGAAATTGAATGGTGCCATTGACAAATGGCTGATCAATCAGTGTGTGTTTTATGGAAGCGTGATGTTTATCTTGCTTCTTATATCGCCACTCGGCCTGAGCAGTAGTAACAGTCGAGTTACACTCCAAAGGAAAAATTGTTTGTTTCCCTATGATCGATTATTTAATCTAATGAAGCCTCCAATTATGAAGAGTAGCAGCAGGAGTGTGGTTTCTCGCTCCTACATTCATTTCGCTTCCCTTTCATATTTCGAACCCTGGTCGCCATGTCCATCATCGACGAGCAACCGGTGACTCGTAAAGGGAAATGAGATTATTGTAATTTATTCCTTTTGCTTCCCGGCTCGGGATTGGTGTTTGTAGATTTAATTAAAATAACCACGATACCTTTCGGTCCCGCAACCGCTTCGTCATCGCCGTCATCGAAACCGACGCTACAACGATGCCACACCGTTCGTTCGACTCAATTACTCTTGTTGCTGATGAGTGGCAAAAAATTCATATTTTCATTAGCGAGCTCCTGTCGAGCTGGATCTACGCTGATTTACGTCCTTTCAGTGGAAGTGGATCATTCACTCAGCCAATTGGGCCGTATTATTTTGGCCAGATAGACGACGGTATACGGTTTGTTTCATCTCTTCCAGGCTTTAGAAATGTTGCTATCTGTTTTCCTGTTTTTTTTTCTTTTCCATTACGGAAAGATAGCTGCAAATCCTTGCCGGCGGATCCGTTGGAATCTCAGCAGAGTGAAGTAGTGCGCCATAAGACTTGGCAGCGTTTCGAGCAAAAGGAAAAGCTTGGTTTGTTGCATGAAGCGGTTGTGGCAGTGTAAGAAAACTGGTGCCACTATGACTGAAGTTATGCCCCGGCATGAAAATGACATCCCTTCTGTTGACAGGGTTGTAAGGTCTGAGCGAAAACAAAAAAGGCAGGAAATATTACGCTGTTTCAAGGTGCAGCTGGATGGTTTGCAAAAAGGATGATCTACTTATTCGCTAACCGGTTCAGAAAACACGATAGCAAACAAATGTGCGGAGGTTTTGAAGCAAGTTGATTGTAAACTTTTAGGAATACAATATAAGCTCATTTCTAGGAGGAATCGTAGATGAACAGCTGGTTGTTGTTTTATCAGTTTAACAATAATTTAAAGTGCTTATATTGACGTTTACCAGATCTATTTAGTTGTAAACATAAGTAAAAGTTACAAAAACGCTTCTTTTTTAAACTCTGTTTTAAATAAAATGGGAAATGTTTTTTTCCAATTAAAACTTTACTACAAAACCATCACATCAAAATGTATTTATTTTCTTTTGGTTAAGTTTTACCTATACAGGTAATGACAGTTTTTATTGGAAACAATCGACGATTGGAGAAATTTTAAATTTTAATTTAGTTTCTCTAAAAATTCTTCCATTGAGTAACTAAAACTATTTCTAGTGATTTTTTTAAATTTCTTATTTATTTGTTATTTCCTGTGACGCCTTATTTATAACCTTCTCTTGTTAGACTTAATCTAACTGATCCTCGTAATCTAGCTTCGAACTAATTAATGATTAACTAATTGCCACCGGACGCCTTTGTCAACAAACCGTCTCACGATCACGTTAATAAACAGAGTTTGTTCGATTACTTGTGTGAATTTACATTTACATAATGAATTTTTCAAACTTATCTCTAGTTCATCACATGTAAACCTCACATTTCTTTGAGTATTATATCATCATCCCAATGTCCGGACAGTATCTATGGGAACATTCCTGACATGGTCGTTGGTTTTTTAAAACTGAAGAAATGCTTGATGGTACTCAGTGAGAACAGTTTCATTAGACGCTACTCACTCAACTGAATATTTCAATTTTCATGCCAAAGCATCTCATTTCATCAGAATGTTTTTTATTGCTCGTTTTTCCGTCCACCTTGCCTTAAGCTTTTTATTTTATAAACCACCTGGCGTCTCCATTGATCAACCGAACACCAGGCGCCTCCATAACGCGCCAGTGTTGTATACCGGGTTTGCCCGAGGCCACCGTGCTCACCTTTTTCACCTCCGTGGCAAATCGTCTTAAACCTGGTCATAACTTTGCACCGTGTGTCCGTGCGCTATCCATCCATTCGCTTCACTCAAACGTTTCTTTCTTTCCGTTCCACAGTGTGCAACCGGACGTACTACGGGGACATTGGGCGAACGTACACGCTCACGGTGCCACCTCCGCAGTGGAACCGGCTACCATTTCTCTGCCATCTAACGTTCACCGCTTCCGGTCACGAACAGGGCGACATCGTGCAGGTAAGTGCAGCGCAAAACTTTCCTACCCGGGGAATTTTCCCTCCGCTCACCGAAGGAATGGTCCGCGACGGGTCGTCGCACCGGTCATCGCTAATTCATCAGGTTGCGGAATGTATTACCGTACTTTACAACCACCGGACGAACAGAGAGTGTGGTCGCGACAGCTGGTAACGAGCGCGCAGAGTTTCGATGGTCGGGGGTACGTTACGCGTCGGCGTTGTCTCGATGGGTTTATATGGAAACTTTTTTAATATTTCACAAAAATCCTTGCGATTAACGATCGTGCACAGTTTTACGTTTTTGCAACGTTTTTATTTCATTAGGACAACCGCAAGAAGTATCAAACAAGGTGCCCGGTGTTCAAGGTGATGTAACGTAACATCGGACCGAAAAGAAAATTGAGGCAAGTGTTACTCCGTGTGCACTCGTCTAAAGTTTACTCAAATGAAAAGTACGTTCAATTTTAAGACGCGTTCATGCAATCTTGCTTCTGCTCCCGAAGTCGTTCTGTACCGAAATCGATTAAGCCCCAAGGAAATCACAAAGTCGAAGCGGAGTACATTCGATTCCGGTATCCGAAACTAATATCGATTTTGAGACCGGATCAAAAAGCCGTTCAGATGCCGGCCGATCCTGGTGCGCGGGCGGAACCACAGCCAGGCCCACTTTCATCCTTTCCCTTCATTGCACACACGAGCCCACACAGACACGCGCACGTAAGAACTACCTACGCTTTACCCACCCGAATCGAACGATTTCGATTTGTTTCAGATCTTTCAGCGAGTCGTTCAGATTTTGTTTGGAGTCGGAGATTTCGGGCCCGCGACTCTGGTCGACTACTTTGGTTCGGATCGATCGGTGGCGGGCGTTGCGAAAACCCGGGAGGTCGGCAAAGAGAGGGAGAGCATTAAACAAACAGCAGATAAAAGCGATTTCGCTTAGTGTGTGAATCGTGCGATTCGCCGTAATGAAGATTTCCAAAAGCGTTCCGTTTGCGGAGTGCGGGCTTGGGGATAAGATATCCCGGAGCCATCGGTGGAGAGAGTCTGCTTTCAGCACTGCGGAATTACGGCCAACTCCGAATGCAGTCACTTTGAAGCGAGGCAAAGCTACGATCCCGATGTGCGCTCGCTTGTCTTTCGGGCACAACTTTCGGACCGACCTCCACGATGGTGGGGTGGGATCAAAGTTGGAAATTGTACGAAGGGAAGGTGGAAAGTATTTCGGGAGTGTACCACTCCACTCCGACCTAGGAAAGGCAACGGCCAACCGAAGGCCGAGATCAAGACTGTTCGTCGTTGATTGTTCCTCCACTCGACGGCAATCAGTGCATCCGCAAAGCGTGGATCGAGTCCTTCCGAAACCGGACCAGGAAAAGCACGTCCGGGAGCACTTGGAGGACTTCTTGCAATCTCAAGTGTAGCCTACTTTTCCCGACCGACTCGCGAACCGAAGCGTGTGCGCCACGCCGACGAAATGGAATAAATTCATCAGCCATTTTCCGGGCGCGCGGGACGTTGATGAGCCGACAATGGAGGAGGGGCGAAAGCCTGCGATAAGAAAGCCACCACCATCCCATTCGCTCGTTATCGAACCTCGGGTGCTGCCGGTTGAGCGGAACAAATTGACAGACGGCGAACTGGTGCTGCTGGAGAAAATGAAGGATATGTAAATTCAGCCTGATGAATAAGGCTTTTCCAATGCTAATCAGCACCATTTTCCGAAAGTTCGATACGTATCGCACTTAATTAAATAACTGGTGGGATTGTTAGAATGCATCCGTTTTTGTTATCCATCGTCGCCTGCTGAATTGTGGCGTATTGAATGGCTGGAATGGGAAAGTTAAAATTACGATTTCACGAGGAAAATATCTCTTTAACAGAGGGATTTATAATCACCTGAAGTAGGATACTAACATTTGGTCCTAAGAACTCAAAGAAAAATCGATATTTTAGTTTTGGATAAAGAAGAAATCAACCATATGTAACCACATGCTTACCTAATTTTTGTTTCAAACAAAACACACAGTAAATTTTTTCAATGCAATTAACCTAATTTAAATTGTACACGCTCTTATTTATTTCAGTGATGCGAATAACAACTCCCTTTAGAGAATAGAATCAGACCGAACAGTTATCACAATGATCTGAATCTTTTGGTTATTATTTTGCTATTTAAAACGTGAAAGAGAAGTTATTAGTCACCACATATTATAAAATACGCAACAGGGATTCGAATCACAAAAAAGTGATTGTGTGCGTAGGAGAGTTTGAAAGTCAGCATTGCTTGTTTCTCCATACTTTATTTACTCTTATGGGATCTGAATTCCTGATTGAGATTCGTAACCCAGTTTATGATTCGATTTCTTGTTCCGAATTAAAATCTCTGTGGTAACTAGTAATTATTAAATAAGATTAATTTATTATTGAGATGTTATTAACATTTTTACTCTTTTATTCACTGAATTCATTCTTTTGAGACTCGAATCTCGAAAGTATTTGAATAAATCTGTCTCAGTGGATTTTAATCAATCAATTCAATAATCAGATTCTTCCCACTCTCTCATTGTTACTTGTACATCTCTAATTAATGTTACTCGAAGATAAAATAAATGCATACGAATTGCAAAAAGATATTTTTTGTAAGTAATGAACGTATACTGAATATCTCTTGCAATAAAACCGGAAAATGTGGCTTCAACCCAAGAAGAGACATATCTTCCATGCTAACGCCGTGCATCACAAATTATAAGACGAATAGTTCAGTTCGCGTGATGTTGTGACTCAAATAATTGTCAACATTAGACTCTCTTTTCATTTATCTGTTATATCGTTAAAGAATTAACGATAAAGTTTCTGTGAACTCTGAAAATGGAAAGTGTTGTAATGGGAAATTAGTTTCGTTAATTCAATTTTCATAGAAGGGCCTGCGAAACCCATTGAATGATAACTGAAATCGGTGGTAATCATTACCCGTGCTCTCGCTGCAGAATCGTTCAAAGAGAGTTGTAGTAGTTGTAAATGAGCTAATTTCTTCGCTCAATCACAAGAGCAATCATTATCCAAACGGATGGAGTTTATTTGGAGTGGGTAAATAAAATTGATAATGCATTAACGGCGCTGCTCACAAAATGTCTGCTGTATTTGCGTGATATACAAATAGCAGTAATTCTTTCCTAATTTGATGGGATTAATTCATTTCTAACCTTTCAACCCTTTACATTTACTTCTGCCATCAAGCACTCATTTGAATTTCATAAGAGATCAAACATTAAATATTAATTCAATTAACGAAAGACAACAAGTTTTCCAGACGGTCCGAGCAGACATTCCGACACCCTCCGCAATCACGGTAATCACGGCCTAAAGACCGCCACGATCGCCTTGCGGAGAAAGTGGCCTGGCCGTGTCGGGCCGAATTATTCACTCTCATACATCTATTAATCTAAATTTAGCTAATTAGCTGCCGAAACGTGTGCGCTGCTCATTATGGCTAAGTATTTCTCAGGCTCACCCTCCTGCCGTGGGAACCCTTGAAGTCGCACGCAGCTGAGGGTGATAAATATTTCCCCTCGCTGCTCCCGCTCCTTAGCCACTCGTCCCCAATCGACTCGACCCTCTCATTCGTCCCGGTACGGTCGTCAACGAAATGCAAGTGCCGCGTCGGCAACATCGCCAATCGACGGCGACATTGCTTCCCTGACGACTATTTACATTGTGCCGATATGTATTACACCAACAACAACAACAACAGCGGAGGTGAAGGTCGGCCCTTCACACGTTTGGACCGCCCCGGTTTGGAGAAACGCCGAAGGGACACTGGTTTTTCGCTCATTAATCAGCGTCACTTTGCCAGAGTTGATATTTTTACCCGGTTTTTCCGGGCTTGGGAGGGGAGGCCCTGCTAAACACCCATTTTAACCCTGCTGACAGCAGAACGTGACCCCGGCGGTGTTCGTTTGCGAGCGCGGGCCGGCCACGCGAGCAAACACTTTCGCTTCTTGCGTTTAATTAATTATAGCTCCCAGCAGCACAGGGAACAGGGAGCGTAGTTGGTGAACGGGTCGTTAGCAGGACCTGCACGATAAAAGGAATCTGGCCGAACGTTGCTTTTAATATTGTTTTCACACCGGGCGAGGCAAGAGCATCGAAGCCCGGGATGTAAGAAATGGGAGTGAAATTCCACCGGCAATCCTTGGAGTGTTTCGCTGTTCTGCTGAGTTATTATTAACGCCCAAGTTCAAGCCGTACGTGTCACACTCTCTGAAGCGGGTGGTTCGAGTTTTCCCCGTGCTCGTCGCCACCCGCTCTCAATCGTCTCCCCGGCACAAGGTTTCTCGCTCTAATTCCGTTGTTATACTGCGTTCTTCCTTGCCGATGCTCCAGAACAGTGAAGCTAAAAACAAACGCTTTCGGTTACACGATTTTCTGCCAGATGCCCTGAAGGTCCCGGACCCCTTCCCCCTCACGATGCTGTGCGATGGGCTTACTTTGGCCGCCTCACCGGGCACCGGGCTGCTGTTTGTTTGCCCAGTGTTTTTGTTGGTCCCGCGAAAAGAATACGAACATTCTTATTCATTCCTCTCGAGCTTGTTTGCTCAAAGGGCCGCGTCTTTAGTCGGAGGCGTCGTCTTTGGAGCGCGCCCGATGCAAAACTACCGCTAACGTTTCGGCCAAAGAAAGCATCCGAATCCGTCCACCGGCCAGACAAAGCGATGGATGCTGCCGTTGGGGCAAATGGTGAGCGTTTGAAAGTGGAACCCGACAAAGGGAAAGGCACGAAGCGGGTTTTCCCATTCCCAAATGCCAGTTGGGCCCGTTTTAATAATGGATGTTGTGCTATTATTTCTGTGTGTATTTAGAAGATCACCCACACCGGCGCACACGTGTATGGAAACAATAGAGCGGGGGGGTCGGTCGTCGTCACAAAGGAAGCCGGGAATTTGCAGAAGTTGTTGCAAAGATGGCGCCACAAAGCATCACGCCGGATCCTTCCGAGAAGTGCAAATGTGCCGCTTCATTTTTGCGAGGTGCTGTTTTTACCGTCCTTTTATTTTACCACCTCTAATCAACTTTTCTCGGTGCCGTGTGCTTTTGTGGTTTTTGTGCCGGAGCCTGCTGCCTCCATTTTCCACCCGTTCTTCGTATGGCGTAATAATCTACGCCGTCGTCAACGGGAAACCGGGACCGGGTGGCCTTGTCATTGTCCTGTCCGCTCTTGTTGACCTGCTTTCGTTGTTTCGTCATCCATTTAGGTATCGACCAGCCGTGTGCCGGTGTTGAAAGGCCGCGCAGCCACCCCTTGCCTCAAAAAGGTGAAACATCACAAAAAACCCAAATCTACCAGCAGCGAGCTTAAGAAATCGTCATTTGCCATTGAGTGACGGCTCCGGAGCTGGCGAAGGATTCGTATAAATTAGTTCCTGTTGTTGTGCTGGTTGGGCTTTCTTCTCTTATCTGTCACCGCATGAGAGTATGTGTGTTCTTGTGTGGCTTTTTTAATAGTATGTTTTGTTTTCTCCGTTTTCTCAGCTCTGGGATGCAGTTAATGATGATAGCGACGAACAGGAACGCTTGACAGCTCAAACGGTCGAAATGGAGCACCGGCTGACGAAGGACCGTTGAGAATGGATCCCTTTTTGTTTCACGTGTCGCCGGTAGTAGTTTTTCCTCGGCCTCCATTCTGCAAACCTATAGCAAGCTTGGAAAGGGCACAAGAACAACCGGGGAAGTGTGGTTCTTTTCGATGTTTCCTTCGTCAACCCACCCGGTGGCGTTATCTGCGCAGTTGACAGTTTTATTCCAACTAACTTGTCTTTTCTGTTAGGCCAGCGTTTCCTAAGATAACCCCCTCCCCTGTTTGCCCTTCTGTTTCGAGGTATCGTGAAGTAACTGGTCAATGTTACTGAGCTGCCTTACAACAAGCTGGGATTTTGTTGCCTCTGGAATGGAGCGGCTACAGTAATCGTTTTCTTTTTGCTCATCCTCCTTCGATGACAGGCTTAACATCCTGTTATGGAGCAGAAAGAAAGCTTCTGGCCTAAAGAAACCAAAGCACTACTTGTACGGCGCTAGCAGAGCATAATAAAATGAAAATTGTTTTGATTCTTCCATCCCGTAAGCTCGGCTCTTTAGCAGGTGCTGTGCTCGTTTTTGTCTTTGCCACAATGTGGAATATCACAGAGGATTGGCAAAACAGATCTCATCGTAAAGCTTCTCCCGAAGAAAGGCCTTTTATGTTTTCCTACCATTCGGTTTTTGTACGACACTCCATTGAAACATGTTCATTTCTTTTGCACGGAACAGGATTCGACTGAAAAAGAATTACAAAACATGTATGCTTGCAAAACATTCGTCAAGAACGGGCAACCATGTGGAAGGGGAAATTTTATATTATTCATTACATCAGCAGAGGAATGGAAACAATCGATTGATGACTTTTTCAAGATATGCATAACAAGACCAGGTAAAACCATCACCCAACCGGTTTTTGATTCAACTGAGCCTGTAGGCAGGGTTTTAACAACGTACAGGTGGAAAATATTGGATCTTTTGTTTGTTTTCTCCTAGTAGAGCGCTGTTCTAAACTGAACAAAACTCAGCTTTATGTATAGCAAGGTTTTCATCATGCTTTTTGATTGAAAAGATGGTGAATTTAAATGAAAAATAACCTGACGCAGAGTATAATCAAACTTTTCCGAGCCTTCTACCGTTCCATTTCCGTCAATGGTCAATCAAAACCCACAGTTGAACACCCAAAGTTGTTTTAATATTTCTAATATTAGTTTCCCTATATAAAATCCTTCATGTTATTTTTTGTATCTCCTTTACATAATTTATAAAAGTAGTTAATTGATCTGAATGGGAAATACTCTAAAATAGTGCTTTATTTTGTAGCCGTTTTGATTTTTAGACAATTACATATTTTAGATTTTAGTTCAGGTTGGATTTCCATTTTTTCTATAAATTAATCATGTTCTTATAAGCAATCTAAGCAAGTTGAAGATCTATTCTGTCCGAACGATGCTGTTTTTTATGGGATGCAAAACCTTATCCGTGACGGGCTCATAATGTAATATTGGTAACTGTGGTTAACATAAAAATGTTCGCTAAGTTCAAATTCCGCGGGGGGTCCGCGACAGCCGAGCGGTAGCGCCGGTTAGAACATCGGCCCATGAGCGCCGGGGCTCACCACCTCGACGGCGTGGGTTCGAATCCCAACCGAGACCGGACCCTCCCCTGTACGAGAGGACTGACTATCCACGTACAACAGGGAAACAAGTCTCGTAAGCCCTTAACGGGCAGGCATGACCAAGAGGTCGTTACGCCAAGAAGAAGAAGAAGTTCAAATTCGTTAAATTTTTAATAAAGTGATGATTCATATCAAAGAACTATGGATTATTCTTGGTCACACAATACGTATAAGATCAATTGTTTGTACTTTGTAAAAATATCGAGTTTAGACCAGTTGGTTGACCAGTAGACATAAACTTAGCACCAACTACTAGGCACATATTTCGTCCTAGAAATGTATAAATAAGAGCGCAATAAAACAACTCTCTCTCTTGATCCTCGCACTTCGTTGTCACCGTTTGGATAACTATTTGTAGCGTCCGAAGCAACGATCCGAAATTTCGCGCTAGATCGTCAATTTCTAATTATTAACCTTTGATCGTTTTCGGCTGCAATGGAGAAAATAATTTGCATAGGGAAAAATACACACTTTTACTGGTACGCGTGAATTGCAGATACTTTCAGTTATACGAAAGTCATCAGACCCAAACGAACGAAACGGAAACATATTCTGCCAGGATTTTTAAGGCAAAAGTTAACAATATCAAACTTTGCCAAAAATCTAACTAACAAAAGCATGGTGGTTCTCGGTTGATGTTCATCGAATATCCGTTATCGACGTAAGAGCACAAATGGCTAATAAAAAAGCGTGTAAACAAATACCGGGGGTTTTGGTCTTAGGTTTTCTTAACCCCCGTAAGCTCAGGGCCCCCCCTTGACTGCTCAGTCCGCTCATAGGTAGATCCGCCTCTGATGATAAGTGAAGTAGAGGCTTTATGCCTGGAAAAAAAGGATTATTTCTCCAAATGCTTTGATTTGTTTAACAAAGTCTAATTTGATTTGAACAATGGTTTTGCCCATTTCCAAAAAAACGGATCCATATCAATATAAATTGACTCCTCTTTCATCTTTTGCTGTGTTTATAGATAATCTTCGACAAATTCACCGTCGGTCGGTTCGACGAAGGCCTAATAGATCCCGACATGGATTCCAGTGACGCGAGTCTTACCAGCGGTGGCGATCTACCAGGATGTCCGGAAGGATTTATGCAGGTATGCTTGTTATTAAAATTAATTTCAAAAAAATTAAGAATGTTTCCCAATTGTTTTTATCTCCAAACATAAATGTAGCTTTGTGGTGCAGTTCCTTGTACAAGGGGTTGTAGTGCATTTTCACCAACGATTGTTTATACCAACTTTGCTTCGTCATATGGAAGAATTTTGACAGCTTTCGAAACGTGCTGCTGAAAGCCCGGTATGTTCAGGCATGTGGGTTTCTCGAAAGGGTAAGATAGCTTCCGACAGGCCATCTGGCGTAAAGTACGTACACGGCGAAGGATTAAGTTCGGCGGAAGATTTTGACATCAACCTGTCAACGTAATTTCCTCGGTAACTAGCAATGATAGTACCGCAACATACCAGCACTTACAAATTCTCACCATCCCTGAGCCAACAGCAACAACCACTTCGAAACTGCGGCGTACGAACTTCTTCCGAGGCACCGTCCCACTCAGCCGGTTTATCATGGCTGACAAAACTTTGGCCGTATTTAGTGCATTTCGTTGGAAAACCCGGTAGCAAGCTGTGCGGTACGCTGTGAAACTCACCACTATCTGCGAAATGGCGAACCTTCGTGGTTCCCGAGCTTACAGAGGGAACGCCGCACCGCTTCTCTCTGCCCGCGCACCGGAATGGGAAAGTTTCCCCGGTGTTATTGCTTACATTTCGTTCCAGCAGCGTCCAGTCCGGCGGATGGCGTAGTTGTTAAGCTTCCGATAAAGGTTAGACATTTGGCGGTACCCCCAGCCCAGGGTTAAAGTAGGACCGATTGAAGTTTTTGTTTGCTCAGAAGCGCCAGCAAACAGCTCCGGCTCTAGCCATCCTCCGGCTGCTAACGGGTGCACTTATCAGAAACCGGACTGATGTTTGAACAGTTAGGGAGAGTAAACGCTACTTTCTCATTGCATTCCGGCCAAGTGGGCTTCAGCTTTATTGCAAAACCCCATTCCTGCAGCTGCAACTGCTAGATGAACTTGTTCCCTCCGATAGTAGCCGTCTCCGATTTGAGCTAGAAGTACTCATCACGTCAGTTATCCGTAATGCGCCCACGATTGGCCCTATCATAACCGTAAGAATTGCGTTTTTGGCCCGTGACAGAAGGGTCATCCTAACCGCACTATGGAAGTTATAGAACATGCAATAAAGTTTTATCTACACTGGTCCAAGCTTCGAAAATATAGGGTTGGTTGAAGAAGTTGATCGCATTGAAGCGCAAATGATAAAACAGACCAATTAAACCCATAATCAAAGAGAAACGAGACGAGTTTCGTTCGGAAACCCCGTTTGCATCACTTTACATACACCCATTACAGGGGGGGTTTTCAATCTCAGCTGTAAAAATTTCCCTCTCATAAAACATTTATTTCAACACTCCCTTTATTCCGTCATACATTCGGTTCCATCTCTTGATGAAAACTCGTAAAATATTGCATTGCAATGTTTTTATTTTCTCCTACCTCCGGTACGGTTGCGAAACGTACCCACACGATAAAAAAATGCTTTTCCATTCAATACCCCTTTATTATGTTGCCTCTCATTAACCCGCATCGAAATTCATCTCGTATGCATCCCTTCTCGGGAAAAGAAAAACAACAAACCGAAACCAGCCCAGAGCGGAGCATGTCGGCCTGTCATTCCGGAAGCGGAATATCGAGGAGGCCCTTCATTTGGGTTCAAATAAATTTTCAAATGCTTTCCCATGCATCAATCACTGTCCTGCCGTGTACGATTCGCCGTGAGCCTTCTTTCCATTTCAATAAAAGGGTCGACGATTCCGATGCCGTTTTTGTGTCGTTCGCTGCTTCAATGACATGCACATGTTTTGGAGAATGTCCTTTTTTCGATCATACACGGTTTCTTATCCGAACGGTTTTCATCTAAACTCCCGTTTTTTCTCTTTCATTCTTTCCTTTTCAACCTTCACCAACAGCTTAGCGAACTGGGACGCCCGTTTACCGGTGGCTCCTGGTGCGGGAAGGCTTCCGGCCATCAGCTGTACTTCAGCGAAACATCCACAGTGACAGCATCTGTCAAGGTAATTTAAACTTCACTATTCCACCTTTTTCCACCACAAAGTCGCCCACACTGCCCTGCAGTTGCCTTCGCTTTCCTTGACCGACACTCCAGACTGGGAAACTCCCAAGTCGGTCATGTCGTCTCCACATTCCCCCGACCTCGGTGTAGCAAAAAGGGTTCACTGCGTTGGGAGTTTTATTTTCATTTCCGGTTACGTCGAAAGTATCGCTCCCATTGGCAACCGGCATTGATCCGAAAGTGTGCGCCTGCAACCTGCAACGGACATGCCAAAACCCATTTCCGTCTGCAAAATTCTCACTAGCCCGACAACTGCCCCCCTCTCGTACGTTTCTTTCCACGCAAAAACAATTTCCCGAACAAAGTTGCTCTGGGGAAGAAAAAATAAAAGCGCTACCGGGAAAGGCAACTGCAGCTTCTGTTTCAGCTATTTCCCGTCCAAAGTCAATGTTCGAAGTTGACCTCCCAATGCTTTCCAGAGCACGAATCGTAAACCATTCCCTCCCCCTCTAGTTCCCGCGCCTCGGGGCGCTGCGCTTGTAGCTAATGTCGCGGATGTTTATTTATCAGCCAACAAGCAAGCGAAAGGTTCGGTACCGGTAAGTCAGAAGTAAGTGAGTTTTTCCTCTGGCCTGCAAGCGTTGCGGGGCACGCTCGAGCCACGGGGGCCACATATTGAAGTTCAACGGTTGTTCGGTTCGGTTTTGCTCTAGCAACACAATCATGCTCTCGAAATTCGTGCCATGCTGGAGAACTGGCGCTGAAAAATGGGCTCGTGAAGAAGCCAAAGTGCAGAAAAACCCTCCAAGGAATAGCCACGCGTTCCATCAGTCGAATGGTGCCTAGCTTGGAGCTGGGATCCAAAAGCGAGAAGAGCGAAACAAACGAGTCGCTGAAAAATACGAATCTTACGGAGCCGCGTATTCTGCTTTGTTTTTCCTTCCCATCGGAGACCTGGGGACCGTGGGATCGGGGGAATACGACCCGCTCGGCATACGAACGTCAGCGCCAATCGACTGGAAATATACATTTTCATTATCTTTCCGTTCCATTCCCGGCGTATGGTGATTGGTGCAATCTCAGCGTTAGGGTAAGTGGGGGAGGAATGATGGGAAGCTGTATGTAACCAAAAAAAAAAAAAAACGGTAAGAGCCCGCCAGTATTGCTTCAGGAGCCTGCACACTGTTCCTCAGAGACACACTTCGAATGTGCTGTGTTCAATCATCATTCTAATTTCTTTCTGTTTTAGTCTTGTTGTTTACCAACTGCTTGTTGGAAAACTCCATTCTTTCAGTGTACGCTGGTTGCAGGTTTTTTTTTAGCATTCTGCTCGGCTTAACATCCACTGGAGTGTGCGATTTGGATCCCCTCGAATTCAGTTTTCCCCTAGGAAGCGTGCTCGAAAATCGAAGTATTTTGTACTGAGTCAGTCAATCAGTAAGTTTGATACCGAATCAATCAAAAATTTTCCATCAATTTTCTCAAAGCTAAGGAATCCATTGGATAGCCTATGTTTGTAGAACTTAGAAAATAAGATGGCGGTCTTTCCATTTCATGTTATACTTTATGCGTTGGCTTAAAACATTTTCTACTTACTGGTGGTTTCAATAATCATTTTTCATTTGCAATAAAAAGGAAAAGGCACCGCACAATTACATTGGAAGTTATGCCCCGCTTTAATCAAACCATAATTAAATTATTAATTCAAATATTTATTCATTTGACGGTTAATTATTTTATTTTATTTTTTCGCAGGGTGAAATCAATATCATTTAACACGTTGACTGCTATGGAAGTCATTTTTGATAACTTATAGATAGGTTTAAAATATTGCTTCTCTAAAAATATATGCAAAATGAAACATGAAAGCTGTAGGTATCTTAAAAATATTTTTTTGGAAAGTTCAGTCTTGGCATTGCCTTTCCTAAACCATTATATAAATCAAATTTATAAACGCATTTCATCAAAACCCGATTTTACTTTAAAGTTCGATGAATTACCAGTTATATAACTTGAAAGTAAGAATTAAAACGGTTGGTTCCATCAAATTATTTTTGTCTTTCATGATAGAAACGCCGAAACCAATTCAAATTTGTGGAAAATTGACTAGGAAATATGTTTTAATAATAAAAAAATATTGATTTCACCCGCAATTTTTAATTTGATTGAATAATTTTGAAAATCTTTTGTGTTTTCAATTTTACTTTTTTTTCTTTTGTGTTTTCATTAAGTAAAAATTTCTATTTACTTAATGTATACCTTCATGATATAACATTTGAATTTCTCTTTTCTTATCATTCACTCCGTCTGATGATATCGTGTTCAACATCCAAACATTAATGATAACTTAGCAATATCAATAACAACCAACTGCACTCGGTAAATTAAGTTATCAAATTAAAGTTGCATTTATTTATGAACTCATCATTGGAACGGTTTTCGATCTACCAAATGGAACTTATTTGGGATACTGAAACAAAGAACGCAAAAAATGTTGAATGCTGAAGTCAAATAGATTACAGGACGTGAAATATTTTCCCCGTGCAAACGTGCAAAGCCTCGTTTAATTACCTTTCAGTAAAACGTAAAATAATTCTACCTCCACGTTACAAATTGTCATCGCAAATCGGGCGTAAATGGGCCAACTGCGTTCGTACACTCTCCCACCTGGGGACTTTGCTGAGTCTGTCGATCTGTCGATTTTCGATGCAATAATTTAGCAACCATCCATTAATGATACTGGTGGGAGACGTGAAAATTTTCTTGCTTCCCTGCACGTCACGAGAATGTCGCCCCTTTGGCGCAAATTACGTATTGCATCTCGAAGGTGCGAAAAGGAGGGGCAAAGTGAAAAATGTCCGACAGAAGCGTTCCCGAAAAGTGGCAAAACAACATAGTGGGAAGGATAAATAAAACAAGTAAGTGAAGCGCACGTCCGGGTTCGAGGTGTGCAAAAACCGATGTCTTTCCCTCGAATTTCCACCAACCGTCCGAAATGACAAAAACCGTTGAGGAATGGAAAAATTCATTCTGCTCACCTTGCGGAATTCCCCAAGCTATCAGAACGCTTCCCTCGCCCCGGTGCTCACCGCTCATACAACCTTACAGAGGAGGGGGAAAACACACGTTTGCAATTATTGTTCCGGGAATGAATTTTCCACCCAGCCTGCATCCCCCACTCCGGTGCGGTCGTATCCCGAAGGTGTGGATGTATTATGTTCGTTATTTTACACCTCCACACTCCTCGTGCGCCCCCATTAGTCACGGATGTTCCACCCCGTGATGGACAATGTACGGTGGTGAGTGCTAAAATATCGGTATATCAGTGTTTGCTTTCACATTCGCAGCAACGCCGTGCGCTTTTGGCCCGTGAAGTAATGGACCCGGAGCTCGGGTGCTGGGTAGTGCGGGGGAAAGTGGAAGGTTCCCACGGGAATATTGTACCACACGGAACAAACCGAGAACCACACTGGTACAGTCGTGAAAAACCGGCAGCACAAACGCGCATAACTCTCGCCACCAAGAGAGTGTACTGTGGTGGTGTGCGGATTGCATACATCGCGGCGCATTCGGGCGGCAACATTTTTGCAGTGCGGTTTGAAGGTTGAAGGAAGGTAGAAAGGATCGGGCTGCGGTGATGTACTGCAATATAGTTTCGCATTTTCACACAAAGATACTCGATGTGTGTGTGTGTGTGTGTGTGTGTATGTGTAAAGAATAAAAAGTCTGAGAGAAGGGGCAAGAGAGGAACAGTACAGAACAAAACGGCACCGCAGCGACACAAGGATGTCAAAGGTGAAGCGAAGGTACGGAGCGCATTTTTCGTTCGATTCGCACATTTTCTGCAAGTTCAGTTACTAGCTCATCAGTTTTGGCACAATTCCGCTCACCAACAGAGTCCGTCGTTAGGGAATTGTTGTTATTTTTTCTCCATTTTCCGATGGACCAATTTATCAACAATCAAGGACCAAATTCGGTAAGCTTACACGCGCATAAAGCTTCAAATTGACCAAACACACTGGATGGCACTATCTATAGAATTAGTTTTCATTGTGTAGTACCATTTCGCTCCCATAATTTTACCCATTTTTGCCTTCTCTTGCCACTCGAAAGGTTGAATTTGTTCGAGTTTTCCATTACCTGCTGCCTCTAGCAGGCAAAACAGAAAATTGTAATTGGCCAAAAAGAAGATTGCACTCCCTGGGTACAGTGCAAAAAGGGGATTTGCAAATTTGCTTACCAACAATCTCGCCGCATTTACATCAGAAGCAGAACAGATCTGGGCAAAAAGCGAGTGGGAAAGCAAAATTGGGAAATTTCTCTATCTGGTTGCGTTTTCCTTCCTCCGATGTATTTGAAGCAACGAAAGAGCTGGGTACATAAATACTGTATCGAACAGATGTACCATTAAAGACACAGTTGGTTTTTACAGCTCTCCTTTTACCTTCTGCTTCTTGTGCAACGAGGTCACTAAAAAGAAAAGAACAGGTTGCTTCTATTAAGCAAAGAAAAACAGGAAAACTCCCCCAGGCTCGACCTTTCATAACTTCTCCACAAACCATTTTCCATTGCGCGCTATTGTTCATCCGGGGTTTGTTTATGCTACCTTTGCACATCATTGAAGTTCTATCCATTTTTCTTCCACTTTCCATCTATCTAGAAAAGGCGAGTTTCCCTGACGTTCATTTCGTTTGCCTACGGCCGGCCGGTATTCTTATCCGAAAAACCTCTGCAAGACTTTTTCCTACCAACAAAACAGCTCCAAAGCCTTTATGGTACAGAAATGGTCGCTAGGTCTTGTGTTTCCTTTTTTTCCCACCATCACCATTCTACTTCATCATTGCTAGATTTCGTAGGTTGGATGCACATTTTTCCATTTTCCTCAGCTTCCAAGCATTTTGCGGTCAGTAGCTTATTGGATTCGGGCATTAAATTCCGAACGACCGTTATCGAACGTGTTCGGTTTTGCTGCGGACTGCAGTTCTGATGGGAGTGGGTGGAGAAAAAATCGGAAACAGGAACTGTTCGCAACAGCTTTCGCCTTCCGATAATTTACACCACCGCTCCGTCGTCTCCGGCCCCGGTCAAGTGGGAAATTCTGCGCCAGTCTGTGCTGCTGGAAGATTTGTTACTGTTCCTTTTGTGAATTGCTGCTCCCACGGGCGTTAAAAAAGGAAACCACATTCCAAGCACTCGTTGCTTCTCTGGTGTAGTTTTTTGTTGTTGTTGTAGTTGCTGTTCATGCTGATGTTCTGCAGACACAGAGTTCTTGTTCCTGTGCCTTGCGCCGTGGTTATGCCTTTCCGTCGGTTCCTCCCAGGAAGGTATTCAAATTGGCTGAATCCGTTCATGCTTGGAATTTGAGCAGACGACGCCGTGGCAGAAAGAGACACAGAAGCAGAAAACCCCCGTCCAAAAACTGCCGATGATGGAATGGCGAGTGAGAAAAAAGCTAGAAGCTTCGAAACAAAAACTGACGGCATTCGTCTGATGGTTCGCACCGTTTCGATCCGAAACCCCGAACGCTCGAACGTGTCAATTGAAATGCAATTATAAGTGTTTCGATTTCCATCTGCGGTTTGGGCGTCGATTGGTGATTGTGAGGGTTTTTTCCCGACCCACCTCGACGATGGTTGAGTTCAGGGTTTCCCCGTTTTTTTTGTCGAATTTGCTGCATCAATTAGACAATGCCGTGTTAACGGGTTTGAAGATGCTTGCGGCGTCCGCATGGCGGCTTTTTTTGCTGATTGCGATCAGCACAGCAGGATGCTAATTGCCTGCATACGTGTTCGCTCACACGTCCCGAAGCATAAGGTGTGGTGAAGTTATTTCCCCCTATACGGCTGGTGTATTCATATTTCTTCGGGAAAGTTGAAACAACTCCCTTTCACCTTGATTGCGCGCATCACGAAGAGCCGGAAGTTCCGCACTTGCAGTCAATTAGTGGGCCCAATTAATTTTCCCACTTCTGAAAGGCGACTCCAGCTGCAGGAGTTCCTTTGAAACATGAAAATTACCCACTATCAATTTCATTCATGAACGAAATCCAACCAGACAGACAGGGTGCGCTTCGGATTGCCAGACAAATTGAGGATACTTTTACTCCAAGTGTACAGGAAATCCTGCAAGTATCTTTGGTTTCCCACTCTTACGCTGCATCATTGTTGTACCGTAGGGTGCTTCGGATGATGCAGTGAGTTCTAGGAATTTGAAACTGAAGAAAAATACTATTTCGCAGAACTTTTCCTCCAGAATGCGACGCTCAAAGAGCGCAAAAGTTGTGCGTTACGTCGGGCGATTGGGCTCGTTTGCGAAAGTCATTAAACTAACAGTATCATTTCGGTGGCCGATTACAAGGAAAAACTAATTAACAAGTTTTGTACCTCACCGTGGTTACTTCCTCCATCTGTTCCCCTTTTTTGTTCTCCCGCTTCTTCACTTTCGCTTTGCTCGCACGAAGGAGTCGCTCTCGGTTCGAAACCGTCGTAGGCGACCAAAATTCCGCCAAGATGTACCGATTCAGACGAGAGAGCACAGGTGAGACGAAGGTGCAGTGCGCAGTGATTAGTTGGTGAAGTTGCATCCTCGTATCATACCGGAGAGTAACATCCCATCACAACATCAAACTCCAGCAAGTGCTCCAACAACTGCCCCCATTACGATGGGAGGCAGAAGTTCAAAGAATCTGCTCACCTGGAACAGCAATCAAAAGTTTAAAAAACATTGCACCGGCGTATGTCGTTGCAGACGTATGTTTTGGGCGAGAGTACTTCCTCGTCAAACGAACCGAACGGTGTGCAGTACGCGTACGAAGGACTTTCCGGTGATCCTCGAGCTTGCACGAAGAGCCGAAATAGAACACTTTCCCGCTAGTTGTCGATGGACGAACTCGAAGGGGCGAATCTCCTTGTCACCCGGCGTTATGTAATGATCCAAACTGGAAGCGATCGCTTCGGAGTTGCATAACGGGCGGCAAAAACTTTTGCCAACCACCAAACGGATGCCTAACAAGATCGCTTCTCGAGAGATCGGTCAGCCAAAAGTTGTTCATCACCCAACGCTTCGCTTGGCCATGGTGTCGATGCCAATGCTTTGAATAAATTTCCCTACTTTTTTCTACCCTTCATGGGATTGTCAGATCGTAGGACTGCGATGCCTTGCACACACACACAAACGGAAGCAAGCACATATGTTTCCGTCTCTTTTTCCGGTAGCGAGCGTTAAAGTTTACTGAAGTGGAGGGAAGCATGCGGGACATCCGAGTAGTTGTGTAACTCCGGTTGCACATTTTGAAATGCACTTACCTTAAAGAGAACGGAAAAAATGGCAAGGATATTCAATGGTTTGTCTTTGATCCAGGGCAAAAAGTAGAACAAACACATGAAAGTGAACAAGGACAAGTTTGGATGTCATGAAAACGGTGGCAGATTTACTTCATATTGAACTTAACTGACTTTCGTTTGACTTGTAAATCGGAGCATGCAATATCCTGCTTCCGTTATGCCTGTTTCTCTAAAACTATTTAGCCACACCTTTACATACCATTTCGTGGATCTATTACATTTTGAAGTAGTTGCAGCCGACAACGGGTATCTGAGTAGATAAACAATTAACTAGTCTAAGTATATAAATGAACAGTCTGTCAAAATTGCAGGAAACCGCATCGGTACGAGTTGTGCAGGTGTAAAATCGCTAGACTTTTAATTGATTCTCACTTACATGTTTTTCACTCGAGAAGTTTTAATGTTTAATGTTTGAAGTAAAGCTTTGTAGTTTTGACGAGGTTTTCTGCCCTCTGGTGATGATTCCTTCTAACACGTCTCATTTTTCGAGTATTTAAATCGTAATTTTTTGCTTGCAGCGAAATTAGACGCCTTTACCTTTCTTTGGATTAAGTTTTAAAATATTCATAAAAATATATAAACTAGCCGTGGGTTTATTTATAGACCCTGAATTTTTGCCAGCATCGCTTTGTGTGTTCCTGACAAGCCCGTGAAATCTAGGTGAAAAAGAGAAGACTCAAGTCTATGTTTTTCTAAACGAAATTGGAATCCTTTGTCCAATGTAACTTTCAATATCGTTGTAGTACTACTTAAATGTGTGAAATCTCTATTTTATTGTTGACTAGCTTGACGCCCCGGAGTTGCTCGGTGACAAAGGGATTGAGAAAAGTATTATGGTTTTGACTAATACTTGAAAGATATGTTTGAATTTAATAGCTACTATATCGACGTATTTAAAATGTTTGATATTTCATCAATTTCCCCTTGATGTATAAACCTTAGTGTAACTATGTTGGATACAACTTGACATTGTAAACAACATGCTTGTTTTGTCTGTGTTAGTAAAACTGAGTTTAAATTGAAAAGTTTAGATTATTTTATTAAAAAATAATGATCAAACAAACCTTCAACAACATCTGCAGTACTTAAACTTAATGTGTGAAAGGTTTCAGAAGCGACGGTTCAGTATTGGTTGAGTTTTTTAATGTACATAGAACTCCATACATAAAAAAAAGCTAAAATATGTAGTAGATAAGGAGTTTTCATGAAGATTTGTTTTGACAATCAGCGTTAACTCATATAAGATTTTAAACAGTTCTTGATGAACTTACCATAGTTTTTCGAAGCATTTTAGTTGTTGTACAAGTTTTTATTGAAAATATTGTAAATTCCACGTGCAAATTGCAGATTCCTGTTAGAACAATCAGAATATAAATAAGTAAACAGGGTTTTTGAAATTATAATAAACACTGCATCGTAATTTGTAATATTATACTTATAGAAATAATTGCAATGAAGAGAAAAGATTAGTAAAGAGAACAGCACTATAATAGTAGATATTATTTTTAAACTTAGTTGTGTTCTTTAAAATTGCAATTTTCTGGAGGGGTCTATTTCACCAACGGGGAAAAAACTAGTTGTTTGAGTAAAATTCAACGGCCTTTACTGATATTGATAGTATGCAGAACAGATTTCTGTACCAGATAAACAAGAATAGTCAAAATGAAATCTTCTACATTTGTCATTGAAGTCATTTTGTAAGACGGTAAAAATTTTGGAGAAAATCTCACAAATTACAAAGGGGACGAGCTGCAATGGCTCAAAGCTATGTTCAAATGGACGTCAAATCCAAGAATGTTGTTCATTAGGTTTTTGTTTACAGATTTTAAATGTTTCACTAACAGTTTTAAGAGCTTAAGGCTTAATAAACTACTTATCTCATGAGTGAATTTTAACTCCATATGAACATTTTTTTCCAATGAAATAGCTCATCAAATAACATAAAGATAATCTGACAAGGATTTCCATCCAATTGAAAGAATAATTCTGTAAAAAACAGTTTTTCAAAAGTCAAATCTTAGAGCAAAAGATCCTTGCAATCTGCACAAAGCTAAAAGCCAGTGGTATCTGTTTTGGTTCGCAAAACATCTGCAGTACATCCTCCGAAACCCTTTCGTGTGACGCTTTCACAGCAAAGCAATACATCGTGCTATGCTCGTGCGCTACGGGTTCGCTTTTGATTATTAATTTAGCATGTCAACAATCGGCGACTGAAAGTTGCTGCTTTGTTTCCGTTCCTACAAAGGTTCATTTTTCATGTTTCTTTTTTGGTTTGCTGAGCTTTCAATTTCGGGTCGGGTTTTGGTGAGGTTTGCTGTCCTCCCGCGCCCGCACGGTTGGTCCGGAAAATCGAAAAACCCTCGCTCATCACTCAGACACTCGTTCATTCGTACGTAGGCGAACAATTGGAAGTGAAAGTGGAACAAAACAAAACACGAGCGATACCCTCAATATCTTCCAGAAAGCCGCACGAGTCAACTAGAAAGCGGAGGAAAACGTTCTTTTGCCCCCTCCATTCCACCCTCTCGTTCGAAGCAATTCGTACGGTTTTGGAGTCATTCCGGCACCCGAACACAGTCAAACACGACCGGGTAGCCAGAGAAAAGATAAACTTGGGACAACATTTTAATTTGATATTCCTTCGCACACGCAAACGCAACGGGACAGCCCCGGGAGCGCGTCTCGCCGCCATGCTGGTATTAGTATGGTGGGAAGGTTTCGGAAGGGGCCGGTAGTGGCCGGTTCCGAGGCTCCGAGGGTCCTAAACAAACATATGCGGCAGGAATGAAAGCTTTTCGGGTTTTAGAGTTTTCGTTCGTTCGTGTGTTATTTGTCGGAGTGCTCGATTGAGCCCTTCGGTATGATACGCCTCAATTCACGGCCCGCTTCACGCGATGTCTCGAACGCTCCGGGCTCGATTGAAAAGGTTTCCCGGAAAATCCTCAAACCTTCCCCCTCGTTCGTTGCTCGTCGCTTGTCTCGCGCCAGCGAGATGATGGAAGCAGCAAAAACCAAACAGAAAACGAGAAAGTGAACCATTTATCTCGAGCCAGCCTCTAGCGTTTTCTTGTCCCGTCCGGCTGCACAATGCTCTGGCCACAATGGTGGGACGAAGATTATTTTAGCTAAATCAACGCCACACCAAAACCCCGTGAAGTCCTCCAGGCGCGTCGGCTATTGTCCTTTGACTTTCTTCTTCCATGCAGACATGGTACGTGTACGGCAGGCTTTGGCTAGAGTTTCCTTCATTTCGGTCCCGGTCGTCCTAATCATATAGGGTCAAGAAAATTTCGATAAAACCCGCTGACCGTATAACAACGCGACGAGTGCAGTTTCTTTGGGCGAAAGAACATCTGAAGTTGAAATTTAGAATGTCCACCTACCGTTCCCTCGTATTTTGTTAGGCCAAATCCTTCGCCTTTTCTCTCTAATGCAAAGATTTCTTGCTGAAAGTGGCACGATCGAATCTACCCTCGAGGGAATTTTCCAGGCGAGGTAAACCGAAAAACTCATCGACACCGCCAGATTTGCACCGCCCCCATCATCCCCTTGAAGGAAGTTAAAGTTTTTCGATCGAATAAAGATGTTTGCTTTGCTTCCCACACTGATGAACGGTTTGCCGGGGGACCACAAAAAAGGGCGAACCCCGTACGTATTTGATTTGCAAACTTTTCACCACCCGCCGCCCATAGGGAAAGATAAACAATTGTATCCCGTTCGACCGTTCCCGGACAATAGAAAAGAGGCTCTCGAAACGCAGGGGAAAAAATGGATCAAAAAAGAGCGAAAAAAAGGATCGCAACGTCGGCTGGAAAGTTGTGGGATAAAGGCGATCGAAGGCAATGAATCGAATCGAGTTGGAGTCAAGCATTCTTGACCACCATTTTGCCCGCCCCGGGGTGGCGTGGATTTGTTGTCGTTGTGGATAGGATTTGTAACAAAAGCAATCTCCGGGAGGGTTCGTATCGAAAGCGATCGAAAAGAAACAGTTTTTCGAAGGAACAGAAGTGCGTGCGTGTGTGTGTTATTTTTGCTTCGTTAGGACGTTGGTTTAGCAAAACTATTTTATTAGTACGTTGTGCTTACGGTTACACCTTACAATTTCATTGTAGTTGCTGCAAACGCTGGTGTGCAGGTGTAAAACCCCATTAGTCAGCCAACCGTGCTTACCGAAGGTGTCAGTGGTCATCGGCGTCAGCGACGAAACACGGGTATTACGTTGGAAATTAATGCATCGGTTCCGGAACCGGGGTAATTGCAGCTCTTGGCACACTAGCATAAAATCATATTAACAAGCACCCACCCACACACATCAATATGCATTAGCAATTAGCTGCCACTATTGCACGGGTGCCGGGGAGAAGCGAGCAGGACGAACACATACACGAGACATGGTTTTTGGGGCGAGTTTTCCGACCGTGGGAAACCTCGCTTGGCGCGGCTAGGGTCAGACCGGTGGAAGGTAGGGAAAAACAAATCTGGATAAGGCAAGCACCCGAACGAGCCGAACCTCGGCGTTGGCTGGAAAATTACCCTTTCTCATTCGGACGGGTTCAAGCAGTGCTCCATAAATCAGCTTTTAATTGAGTTAGCTAGAATGATTCAAATGTTTTTAACTGCCCGCTGGAAAGTGGCTGCTAAGACTGGTATAAGGTGTGGACCGAATTTTAGACGATAGAAACAAGGTGAGAAAGAACACCGGGCAATTGTGTTGCGTTCACACAACCCCTTTGGTGGTTCTGGTTCAAGAGATGAAATAAAATGCGATTTATAAAAAATATGGAGTGTAGTAATGACAGCGTGCCTTCGAAATGAATTCACTCTTATTCTTTGTTTCTACATTTTTGTTGCCGTTATATTTATCTTTTACTACACCACAATTTGATTTCCTACCATTTTATGTATAATACCGTTTAAGGCGTTCATTTCTAACGGTTTTAAATTAACACTTTCAGTTGCACATACAAAGAAATATGATGTTGTATCCAAATAACAAATATTTTAAAGAAAATGTTGTTAAATATTCTTTAGAGATAAAACATTCTGCAAGCAGGGTATTGATGCTAATTTATTTCCTTGCAGAGGTTAATGCATGAAAATGATGTGTTTTCTTCGACGAATATTTTGTAATGGTGTTATACCAACTTGATCATTTTAAAAAGTTTTCACATACACTTAAAAATAAAATCACGTAAATTAAAAGTGTCAAAACAAACGAAATTGAGGCGCCTTTCGAACTCTGTGGGTTGACTTTCGATGCTTTAGAAATTGATACCAAAATGTCTTCAAAACTCTCCAATCTTTAGTTGTGGCCTTTTGAGTTGTTCTGCAAAGTGAAATTTGTATTTTATGATCTTTTTTTTTATTCCTATTAAATCGTCTGTAGTGAACTGCTTGTGCTTTCATTTGAAAAATTGTGCCCAAACGTTAAATAATATTTCCTGAAATAATTTTTAATAACATGCCTAATAAAAACAACTTAAGAGTCTTTTTTGAATAACAAGATGATAGCAAACGAAAGAATGATTGAGCGAAACTAAAATGCCAATAAATTCAATGTTCTATAGAGCAAACAGGGTAGACTGTACCAGAAATCATTGTAAATATTTTTTTAAATTTTGAGGATTTTCAAATAACTGGAAAGTATTATGACACATAATTAGAGAAGAATAAGGAAAGTATTTTTTTTACTTGTCACGTTCCATTTTTTGGAACAGCTAAAATATTGCTGTTAGTTGACAACACACCACAGAAATCGTTAAATCTATCACTATGACATCCACAAAACACATTTTCCGGAGCCGACAAAGTTTGTGACCACACAACTCCTTTACTCCATTAGCCAATCGTAAGCTGTTTCGCAGTTAAGTAATAACCGAATCATTATCCGTCACCCTCCAGCTGCGAGCCGAAGAGATCCTTCGGGGACGGCTGATCATAGTTCCGGTCGTAGAGCAAGCAGAATGTCCTCCGGCTCGCTGTTCCTCTTTACTACTCACTCTTTCCAGTCCTTTCTTTCCATCTGTCCATGTATCTCTTTCTCTTTTGCTCTCGTTTTCGCCTGTCTTCTCCGAAATCACTGCCCAAGATGGCCGAAAGGCTCCAAAAAGTCGACAAAACCGGGCGTTCCGGTGAATCTTAATCAAAATCTGCCAGCAAAGCTCCAAACGACCATTAAGAGTGAGATTAAATTTTAACTTTCATTCAGAGGGAGGGCCTACACCCTTGGAACCTTCGACCTGCCTCCTAGCGGCCCCTTCCACTCGGTCTATAATCACACACTCTACCCCACTCCAAGGATCTCCTACTCCCTCCACAGTGCAGTTCCCAAAAGCGTAACGAAAGGGCCAACGAGTTAAACAGAGACTCCCCACATCCGTTCCTTCTCCGAGCGCCCGAGCGAACTTCTTGTGGGGAGTTTTAAAGTCTGAGATCCTGCGCGATCCATTCCCCATCCTTCTCCCCACGCTCCTCTTCGACGAGTGAACAAGATTGCCTAATTAGTACCGGGAGGTATTTTCCTTGCCCACCTGGCGGAAGCTTTTCCCATTCGATAAGAAACATCATGCCTTACCCTGGCCTCGGAGTTTCGACCTCGCTGGCACCTCTTTTCCCGAACGGTGGCTTCTTCCTTATCGCTCCGGCAGCCTATCTTTCACTTTTACAGCCCGGCAAGCCCTTTCCAAGTTCACCCTTTACCTTGTAGACGGGTTGTGTGGAGTTACGCTGGGAAAGCAGGCGCAGTTTCGTGAAGAAGGCAAAAAAGATCTGTAAAACAACCCTCCCGGCGTAAACTTGCACACCGAGATGGAACAACAAGCCTGCGTTTCCTTCACTCCCTCCCGCTCGAGAAAATAACGAAAACATCGTAAAAGATTTAGCTTACGAAGGCAGCGCAAAGCCGGTTTTCCATTTCCTCCGGTCGACGAGCGTGGCTCGTTTTGTGCCCTGGTCGGCTCCCTATTGGCAACAAAACATTCTCACCCACCCAACCTCACCGGTAGATCGGTTGCAATAGATTCCATAAATTTACGACACTAATATCGGCAAATATTAGCGAATAATCGTTATAGATACGGATAACAGGCGCAGCTGAACGTTCACCGATCCTTGTGGATCGGCGTGTTGCAAGAAAATCGGCTGTTTCTTCCTTCGACCCGGCACTCTCGCCCGGCAACGAACGAGCTCGGAAACACCTTCGGGATAATTGATAATGATGATGAAGCGATGGAGCGCCGGGGAAAGTTGGGTTAGGATGAACTGCTCGCTCGGTACATGCTCTTGGAGCATCGCGTGTCACGCCTTTTCGTTCCCTTCCGGTCGATCGGTGCAGATGTCTCTTTCTTGGGCAGATTCTAGATCCCAAAGTAAACGCACAGCACCACCGTTCGGGTGGCTTATCTAACTGCATCAAGCAAAGCATACTTTCCATCGGTTTCCATCATCCTTCGAGCCGTTCCTGCCGAGCCTTGGATCATATTTAAGCATAAGGAAAGGCAAGAAAAGGGAGCTCGCTTTTATTACTCACTCTCTCCCGCTCTTTCTCTATCTCTCTCACTCCCTCGCCTCAATTTTCAATCGCTTGCAAAGAAAATGGCAGGAAGTTGCTTAGTAGACGTGGTGTAATTATGCATCAAATTAAATTCCCCTCCTATCTCGACCGATCGCACGCTTGGTTGTTATGGGGGGGAGGTTTTCCCATGAGGTGTGGGGAAATGCGTTCCCAACCCATCGCACGGTTGGTACGGATGTAATTTTCCCGTACCTCCGCCCTCCCTCTTCCTCCCAAAAGATTCAAGTTCATTCTCAGATTATTTAATAGATTTGTTAACGGAAACGGGAAACATGTCGGGTGAAAACCAGGAAAAGTCTGCTCGTTCGTGAGCAACCATGCGCCTCCATCGGACTGTATGAACAGGGAAAAGTGTCCTATGGTTGTGGCTTGTGTGTTGTTTGGGTATGTCTTGGATAGAAAAGAAGCTAATAACCGGTTATCAGTTGCTGGTGGAAGCCGGTGGGAAAACTCAGCAACGTACCGACGGTCACACACACTCACCACGATTGCTCACGTTGGAAAGCTTGGGAAGATGAAATGCTAGAGATAGTGCATTGCTGGTTGGTAGCAAGTAATTAAATATCATGCTAAAACTATTTCGTAGAAATTAGCCTTTTGCTTTCAGTAACAGGAGAGATAGTAATTTTGTTATTAGTATAAGGTGTAGGATCTCAACTCAGGAAAACAATCTCATATTCGTATGCCGTCTTTACTTTAACCGCAAAGTAGCATGTTTTACATTAGTATATACTCTTTAGTATATAATCTATACCAACAAGATTTTAATATCAACAATTCTTCTTACAAAAGTGTGTATTTTTTCACTATCTTTTTCATCTGAACCCACCCAATTTAAAAACACCGTTTCATACATACATAAATCATTTTTATTTTGTTTTTACTTTAATTCTATACATTCTTTCAAAAAAAAACCAACTAACCTAAAACCTATTTGTTGGACATGTTGTTACTGTTTTGTGTTGGTTAAATATTGAGTATTTATTTAAGTCTAAAATCATGAAAAAACCTTTGATTTATGTTTAAAATAGTGTGGGCTGAAAACTTTTATTTCTAATAATATTAATGTTTCTACTGACACACTAACATCTTAAATTGTATGTAATTCTTAAAGGGATTCAGAAGTGCGTGGGTACATTTATGGATGCGTTTCACTAAATCATTTAAATTAAAGTTATTTTTCACATATTGAAATATTATAAATGGAAAATTGCCATGAAGCCTGTGAGTGTCAGTTTCGATTCCATGCTAATTCCCCCTCATACTCCCTAGAAACTTGAATATGATTGTCCCTGGATTATGTTTATAGTTCCAAAATCTCTGCAATTTGTAGGAATATCAAACACCTCGGATCGGATTTAAAATCATAACCTTCGCCTCTGAACACCCGTATCATACAGTTAGAGGAAAAGAACTGTGTCAACCGTTGACTAACTCCACTCGAATGTCAAAATAGATGCGAGAAAGACGCCTCATTCGTAGTCATTATGTTACCGGAAACCACCAACCGTGTCACCCGTGCCATTCCTTTCCGTGCTCAAACACTCCAATGTGGACAATAAATGTTCCCGGAGTAAGTTTCCACTTCCAGTAAGCTGGCATCGAGCGGATTTTCCGAAAGCATTTCCTGCACGCCCTCTCCACCTTCCTCCCTCCCACCAACCGGGAACACACACGCACATGCCAACGTAGTGAAGATTTTCATTTCAATAAAATTCAAATTTACATCAATCCCTTCTGGTGCGCACGGTGTTCGACGTCGGGTTGCTTGGTTTGGGTCTGGGGATGGAAATCGGGTTGTCCGGGCAGGTCGAGCCACCGTCACCGTTTGTATCGATCCGACAGCGGTGGCGTGGTGCCTAAGATAGTCCGAAGAAAGATCTCGAACGGATCAACTACTTTTTGAGCGAATTTCCCATCAACCAGCAGCTCGGGGGGGCTGGGTCTTTTGTTAGTTTGCGCTCGAAAAACCATCATGAATATGCATTAATTCCACTATGGCTTCCGCTTACCGACACACACGCACACATACAGCTACAAGCGTGAGGCGCCTTTTCTTTCGAAGCATTTTCATCTGGGTAGCTGTGGAGTAGGGAAAAGTTTTCGTTCCCGGTTCCCACCCTTCCTGACCTTCGCAATCTCGGAGCCTTACTGCATCAGAAAACCATACTGTTGGTGCTGTTGTCACCCTTGGTCCTCAATAAACGTATATTTCATTTGAATATAGATGAGTGTAGCAACGCTCCAGGTCCCCTCCCCTCTTCCCTCCTGATGCTGGTTCCATTTTTCATTTCTTGCACTTCGGACAAACAGCTCAATGAAAGGTGAAGTAATGCTAACAGAAGCGGCTCCCTACCGACCGAATTACCTTTCAGTTCGCCACCATGGAATGTCTTACATCGCAACGATGGAAACACCTTGTTTACCTTAACGGTTGCATTTTGCCTCTCTTCCCTACCCGCTTCATGTTCCCCCCTTCAACCACGAAACTGTGATTCCTATTTTCGGTTGATTTGCTCGTCACCTAGGGAAGCAGAACAAAAACAAATGCAAGGCAGAAAACTTTCCCATCCTTCCTCTCTCCCCATCTTCCGTTAACTGTGTCACTAAAATATTACCAATTTAGTTACTTTTCTCATGAATTTTTCTCCGCTCGCTTGGGCGCCATTTTTCTCTCGTTGCAGGTCTTTCATGCACCGATGCAGGCCGGGACGCCGTTCGAATTCCGCATCCGGTACAAATTCATAAGTCAATCAGAGGCCATTGTCAGGTAAAATTATTCCACAGCAATACCAACACAGACACACACACACACATACGCAGAGACCGGAGCGGCTGTTGGCGATGAAAAATAACCGGAACCAGGAGTGAAAAACGATAGAACGGGACCACCTTCACCCGGCTTTACAAGAGCCCGCGCAGGGAAGGGAAAATCGTTTGGGATAAACCGAGAGCGAACTGGAAAGAATGAAAGATAAAACGATGGGAAGGGAAGCGTCCAATCTCAAAAGGAAAGCCGATTGAAAATACCGTTCAATGTTGTGCCTCTGTTGCAGCACGCTCGAGGCGTTGGGAGTTGTGTACACACGATCAAACCCATATGTGCTTGAGACCAGTACTGGAAGGCTTCGGCAGAGTTGCCGGTCTCGCCACTCTGGTGGATGATAAATTCTGGCTTATTTCAAAGTATGCTCACGTACATCCAACCAAAGGGACCGGTGTGAAGCACCGGCGACGATCGCCCACTCGGAAACCGGTCGAAGGAGCTGCAGGAAATGGAACTTTAGTCACCTTCCAATCAGCCTCCCCGTCCGTACGGCCGGTTTCGTTTAACCCTTTTTCCTACGATTTTCCGGCATCTGCTCGTGGGCGGGAGGGATACAAAATTTCCGATTTGCCTACAGCCAACCTACCGTTCCACTAACGACACTTTCTTTATTGCACCAAGCCCTGCAAAGGTAAAGCCTTTCTGTCCAAGGATCTTTTGGTTTGACGGGACGGTTGAACGGAGTAGGGATAGCTTAGCTGAGGCTCATGCTCATATTTCCGTATGATTTGATTTCTTCTTAGCAGAAACATTCAAAGTTCACAACCGGTAGGAAAGTTCGCCCTAGATGGGAGATCTGTGAGTGAACAGCTTTACGAATGTGCCATGTTTCAAGATACGCCAAAGATTGATTTTAGGAAGGGCAGAGTGAGAAGGGGAAGCGTAGGAATAAACAGGTTCTCCAACATTGGACAGTTTCCATCACATTCCAAACTTCAGACCTCAACTGGTGTGAATCGTGCGTAAGAATTCAATCCGTGTTCGACATCGTCCCAGTTCGTTCTTCAGACACGCCTAGCAAGTTATATTTAAAGCGGATGTAGAGTTTGTTTATTTACGTACATACGCAAGTTGTGTGGAACTCCAAGATAGGAAGATGCACTGGAGGCGAGAAAAAACTCGCAAATAGTTGACCGGCACGATTTGCTGTCGACGAACTTCAACGTTCTTCAACAGGGTATGTTCGCATATTTGCACAATGTAGGCGAGTGTGTTCCAATATGCACTTAAACATGACCAAAAAAATTTAACGTTTTCTTGACTAGATCACACCCTAAAATTATAAAAAAACACAGTACTTTCAAACTTTCAATGTATAAAGAAATTTGTTCCACTTGTATTTTAACGTAATTAATTTTTAGAGAGAGACTATTTTAAGGAAAAAATGAAAAATACAAACAAGGGGTGGTAGAAATAGTAAAATAATTAATTTTGATCACGTCCATTTATCGAATTTCTTTTCTTCTTGGTTACTCAACGTTGTAGTTATAGCAAGCTTATCAAAACTAGCAAGAACATTGTCAGGAATCATTGTTTGTTTGTTTGTTTGTGAGAACTTGTTGTTGTTGTTGGGATGTCAGATTTCATCATAACGATACACATTTTTGGCATTCATTTTGATTATATCAATGCCCCAAAATCAATATTTCCACCTTTAACGCGTCGTTTCCGTTGGTCAATGTCAGCTAAAGTTTCATTCTGTTTAAGATATTTTGGTCGCTTATGGCATATAAAAGTGCATTTTGGAACCCTTTCTCCTTCATTGATCTGTGAGTGTAGCGATTGACAAAGTATACATAACTTCTTCAGTTTGCAACTGATTCGCTGCGAAGTTCACCAAAAACGATTTCTTTTCACTGCAAGTCAAATGGAAAAATGGAAACTTCTTTCTCTCGCGAAGAGCGGAAAAGTCAATTCTGCATAAATTCGATAACTCCCGCAAGACACGATGCAAAAGTTAAACGGTGCTGGGGAAAGTACTTAGCAAAGTTTGATGATTTGATATCATTGCAGCAATCGACTGATTTGAGTTAATGTTTCCTGATGAAGCGGGTGTCGGGTGAAACAAAGAGCTGATAACGTGCAGCAAGAACTTTTGCAAATACGGGAAGGGTTGAAGGACAATGCTTTTAAACTTTCTTCTATTTTCGTGTACAATCCTTTCGCTCGAGAAATCAGAAAAAATGTACCAGGAATTTGTTTCAAACTTGTGTTATCTGGATATTGTACGTTATCAATGATATTTTGGAAGGGTTTAAATGGCCACGATTCATGATAAACTCACTCTTGGTACCTTTATTATTACCCCGGCCGATACAAAATGTTAATTTATCGAAAAAAGGATTGCTTTTTCACTTTGTAAAGTTTAAAAAAATCAATTGAAATACGTACAAAATTTAACTTCATCTCGCTGTAGTTGGAGGTAAACATTTCGCTACAAATACTAGTCCACCTCTGATAAAGCTTGAGCTTTAGCCAACAGCGGGAGCGAAACATCGAATCCAATCATAAATGGAAATGTTATCAAATTGGATATTGAAATGTTAAATAATTCAACCGCCTCTGGAGCGATTGGGCGGCGTAGAAAGCTCGCAGCTCGTTCCAGTGAAATTGCCCGCATTGATAGAGAGACGTATAGAGGAAAGAGAAGGCGACGAATAGGGAAAGTTTGGGGTCGGTTTGCCACCCGATCGGCGGGCGGTATGTTGGTGGGCGCTAAATACAGCCCCGAACACGAAACACCGAAAGCACCGCAGAACGTGAAACGTCAAAGTCTCGACTCCTGTCCTGGAACCGGTGCCGGTGGAACCGCATGCCAAATTCCTTTGGCTGTCACTTTAGCTCGGCGGAAAAATACTTTCTAGGCAGCAGGGGTGGGGAACAAATGTACAAGCGTCCACCGGGTGGCGCTCTGAATTTGATGCTGCGATGTGTCGATCAGATTGGTTTTCTTTTTTTGTTCCCTCCCAACGGTATGGCTTCCGTTTCTGCAGGCGTTTGGGGTGCATCCTTTTCCGTTTCGTTCATTTATTCAACTCAATTTGGATCCGATGAAACGGAAAATTGAGAGCGAAAACATCGCCGTTTAGAGTTTGTTGACTGCTTGTACGTATATTTTATTTTATTGCTGGTCCGTTTTGTGTCATGTATGTTTCCGAATATATTTTCCTTATCTTGCATTGGAGTTTATTCTGAGAGGTGTTTGCGGATATTCGATGCCAGTAGTGTTTTGAATATTTTATTCTGTTGTAACACTAACACACACTACTTGTAAGACAAAAGTATGCGTATTAAAATATTGTCAGAATTGATATGCCGTCTCTAACTTATTGCTGAAAACTCTGTTACATTACTTTCTAACATTTGAACTACCTTTGGAAATCGAAAGGTTGTTCGATCATAAACTAATCTCGCTAGACTTAACTCGCTTGTTGGAGTTTTTTTTCCTTTTTTTTAACGTAAAAGATTTAAAATGTGATTACATTAAAAAATTAAGTATTAAAGAACTTAAGGCAAACACACGCAGGCAAGACGGAAATACAGCTGCTACTTTTAAAACTTTACGTTTTTATTATTTGCAGGTTTTGAATCCATAATATTTTACTATCAATGCAACTTATTACGTTAAATAGTTACAATTATCAAGATATACATTTGATTTAAAGGAGAGACATACATTTATGATAAACCAACAGTAATTACCATGCGCTATATTTAAATTATTGTTTTAGAGTCCTACTGTATGCCTTCGCGACAAACACAAATGTTTTTAATCATTTTCTCGGGCAACTCATTGATTTACAATTAATGAAAAATATTTTCAAAGTTTTTCAATTATGAAAATATGCCCCAAAATAAAGTCGGTAGACATAAACGTTGATAGATTTATTCAAAAACTGTATGTCTATGAGCATTTTTTGGATATGTGTTCGTATAAATAACTACAAACCAGCAATTTCACAATTTTTTATATATTTATTTGCTAGTACAACCCGTTTTCATCCATTGTACACTTGCAGCAGTATGAACAATATTTTTTTCTAAATTTTACCTAGGTACACGATGGATCATAGTCAAGTAGTAGTGGTAGTAGTAGTAATTTATTGCCCAAAAAAAAAAGAGAGTAGTTATAATACACGAACTTATAGCTAATAACAATGAGAAATAACGGGTTCGAAAAGCGAATTTCTTTCTGCGTTGATATGACTAACTTGGTAGATGAAACTAATTCGGTCATTAACTTATATGGTAAACTATAGTACTGGAATAAATATAAGGAAGTATGTGGGAAAAAGGAATAAAGGGATCCTTGAAAAACCCACGGTATTTATAGATCATAGTCAACAGCTACTCCGAGATAACCGAAAGACTGACCCAACCTGTACGCCATATCAATAACTAACCTTCAACTTTACCTTCACCAGATATGGTGCACCCAGCGAACTCCTGGAGCTCGGACGTGTCACGCCTGGAACGTACTGTACGCGACAATACGACGAATGCTACCGGAAAAAGTGTCGCCTGCAGAGTCCAAACTACCCCGGCATGTACCCCCGGAACGTCACCTGCTACTGGACGATCCGCCAGAAGGTGGTCCCGACTTGCAAGCACGCAATGGTGGCGATCAGCCAGGAGAATGAGCACAAGGCGCTCGTTAAACGGTGAGTGGCAAATCGTATTTACCTGTTCCATTTGTATTCGCTTTTACAAACTCCTCTCATGCCTTTCAAAACGAACCATCTCCTTTTTGTGAATTCTGTAACTTGTAGTGCTTAATGCTTCTATGTATTTCCTACAACTTAATTTCTCTACGACCAGTGCCACTTGTTAACCCCGGAAAGATTAAGAAATTTTCTATTGTTCTGCATACAATGTGTTTCACCCTTTCGAGTAGAAACTTCTTAAGCAAAACGCAGGGTGGACCTGGCACAGAAAAGTTGCGATGAAAGATAGCTTTAAACTTGTTCTACTTACAATCTTTCATTGAAGAGAGGCTCCGGAGTAATGGAGTAATGGCATGAAAACTTTTCCATACACTCGGGAAAGAGCGAAGTAAAGGAAACAAATTAACCCAAAGAGTCTGGACCCGCTGGTTGCTCCCAAAATTTCCAAATATTAAACCCCCCTTGTGGCACAAAGAAAAGCAAAAACAAGACACATTTTTAAGTAACTGCAAAACAAACAAAACGATGGAAAAGAATTCAAGATGAGAAACGATTGGCGATGGCTGAGACGAACTTTGCACTTGTTATGTTGTTCCTCTTGTGATACATTTGTTTTTCCACACGATACATTAAGGTTCTGTGGAGGTTATTTTCCGCTTCCATGGAGTACCCGGGAAGCTTGGGCCTTGTGTTTTTAGGGATATTTTCGCTTATTTCATTTTATTTAATTCCTCCACTTCTGTTTAACGTAGCCCTGGCAGGGGTTTCTTGCAGACGAGTATCCAGGACGATTTTTCACGTCGACGTCAAGTGGGTCGCGGAGAACTAGGGAAAACTTTTGCCACAACTTGCCCATAATTTAATTCGTTTTTCTGTTCTTTTTTTTATTGTCAAGGTTCAAATAGTTAGCGGCACGTTAACTATGTTTAGCTTTTTTTTTATATGCTTTGTTTTGCTTCCATTCCGTACCTTTCTTCACTGTTGCAAACCCTTTTTTTGTTTTGTTGAAAGCAGTTTGCGCTTTTCGTCGTTCTTGGCACTGTTTAACTAATGTCCCAGCGTTCGTTCGTCGTTGGCTGTTGCGGTCCGCGCGAAGCTAAATCTTAAATTCTGATTTGAAGTTTTGAATTCTGTTAAAAAGAAAAATACTTGCGTAAACTAAATCTTGCTGGAATCGCACGAAGTTGGTGCACCGGCGCCGAAAACATGCAGTCGGAACGCGCCACCTCACACCTCAAACACCTCAGGAACAAAAAAAAAACGCTACACATTCTCAAAGTGAACAAGTTGCGTCCTGGCGTTGGCCCCGGGCGTTGGTCGCTGCCGTCGCCGTGTTTGGGACTCGCAAAACAGAGGAGCGCGTTTGACTACCATTGGCTGGCGGAAATAGCAAAATCGCACTCCAAGAAAGCCGTAGCGCCTGCCGAGCGGCCCGGAAATGAATGCCCTGGAAAATGTGTTTCCGTTGCGCGAGTGTGTGTGTGTGTGTGTGCCGAAAAAAGACCATCCCAATGCAAGAACCAAGAAAAACGCAAAGCCAAGCGTCATAGCATAACGGAAGAGGGTGGGGTGTGCGGAGAAACACGTGCGCATTTGAAGTGGAACAACTTTTCGACCGTTCATTGGGTGGTGTTGGGGTGAAATTACCAACGAAATGGAATTTAAAAGTTGCATGAGTCGCTTCCCGTCGTCCGCCCGTTCGCCGTCGGATTTCGAGAAAATGAATTTCCGTCGAAGCCAAACGTTCGAGGCGAGGCCTGCGAAACAATCCAAGAAAAGCCTCACTTGAGACTTTCACTCCCCTGTGGGTGGGGGTTTTGTTTTAAAGCCTTCACCTGGCCGGAAAGCGCGTTTCTTGTGATTTCATTAGAAAAAAAACCCCACTTCCCCTTAAGCCATATTCTTATTTTATCTCATGTCCTCGCATAACAAGCGCGTGACATTGGCAGCGTTGGTAACTTCCTTTAATGAACGTATTTTGAGCGTGAAATTCTTTGGAAGTAATCCTTGCGGAAAAGGAAAAATAATGATTGTGTAAAAAACGGCACTACCGTCTCACTTTGCGCACATACTGATAAGGATAATCGGGAGGTGTATGCGTTTGTGTGTATTTATTTGTGTTTACTTAAGCCTTTCCCAATTTGCATGTTCACGGCATCATGCTTAAGCCTTTGCCTGTAAATCTGAGCAGACCCGTATCCTGGAGTAGTTGTGGCACGATCTCTTGCAAGCGTAAGAGAAAGAAAGAGGGAGTACATAAATGTCATTAGTACACACCGAAAAGGATAGGCTATTTGAAGGAAAATCATCAGAACTCTACTCCTGTCAAAAGGCGTTCTAATAAAGCTTAAGATGCAAGGATTACAAAATGAACCAAAGTAATTTATGTATCAGCCTTTTTTGTATCACTAGAACTTTGTAAGCAACATAAAGTTGCTTCATGAGTGAATAATTTTCTCTCAAATATAGTAAAGCAATAAAGCAATGCATAGGCGGAGTATAAGTGGTCAATTTACACGAATTGATGAATTGTGAAGATGACATTTTTTGCCCATTTAAAGTAAAATTTCTGAAACGAATTTTCCAATAACTACGGGTATTTGTCATCTAAAAAAATGAAATTAATTTTTATGAATTGCTTAATACATCAGTTTTTTAGCTTATATTTTTTCTGAATTGAAACTTTGCATTTTGAGAGAATAGACAATGAAAGGTAGAGGTGCACAAAAAATAGAAAACGCTAAAGGCTAGTAACCAATTATACTACAAAATATCCGTTTGCGATTTTGACAAATCTTTTAAAATAACGAAATTATAGCATTGAAAAAAACAGGAGTCAAAAATATCGCCTGAAATCATTTGGGCCAGAGATTTCACAGTAATGCATTATGTAATGACAAAGTGCGGCCCGCGGGCCAAATCCGGCCCGCCAAATGATTTTATCCAGCGCGTAAATATATGTTAGTGCTTCATACTAAAAACCCAGCCTAATTTTGATCGGATTTGTTCACGATGTCAGGTTTATTTTCTTTCCAAAGATGATAATTGTTTAACGAGGTGTTACTGTTATATGTTCATCGATAAGATTTTAAATATTTTATCTTTTACCACTTTTTATGCAACTTTGCTATTTAGAAAGTTCCACTCTCCATTTCAAAGGGTATTACTTTGAAAATCTTTAATCATCTGGCCCTTTTTGAAAAACATGTGCCGATCCCTGCTATAAGTCATTACATACCAAACTTTTATGGAAAATCATCACAACGAATGCTCCTAAGGACATTAATAATAAGTTATTTAATTCCAGTCGATCGTTTATTAAATCCTCTTATTCTTATGTAACAAAAAAATTTGAACCGGTCTAAAAAAGTTAGTGACATGTTGAAAAGTTCCAGTGTCTTTAATTAATATTATTTTATATATTTGAATATGATCCATTATACTTAGGTTTGGAAACTGAATGCCATGTTTGGAGTGAAAGCTCATGGCTTTTCCGCTTTTTGGGATTTCTATGAGATTATTTAAGTTCATGAAACGAGCGATATAAGAAACGAGGATATGACTGTTTGAATGCAAAGTATTTATATTTCATTTTCACAGATAAATAATTTCCATAAAATCTACCTCATCTTGTACTACCAATATCATGTCGTTCTCTCATCACGCACCCTATTTTTTTCTTCAAAAGACCCGGAAAATTGCAGCTTGTTGTTTAATGAACAATTTTCGGCATAATTATTAACATTCTCATTGGCAAAAGCGCACCGTACTCGAAACGCACCGTACTCGTTATCGTGATTGCCGTCGCCTAGCGGTTCGTCAACGTCATGCAATAGCACTGGAATGGTCGCAATTGCGGAAACATCAGCAACCAGTCCATTTCCGCTTTTTACCACCCCACCACCACCCAACTGTGCTTCACGTCAATGATGTTTCACAACTGCACGAAGCCGGAAGTTTCGCTTCGTGTGCGAGAGTGTCTCCTGATGTCCCCAAATGGCCACGCACTAAACTTTGGTAGGAGGTGGGAAAAGGAAGAATCGGAAACGCGCCAGCCGCCATCAAGTTTCCCCTCTTTTTTTACCCTCAATCAAACATACTTTTTCTACCGGCAGCAGATCGTTAACATAATTAATAATGAATCATTATGAAAATTTTCCGGAAATTATTTTAATCCAGCGTGTGGAAGGGGATGGAAAATATTCTCTCTCATACTGCCCGAAACGGTTCCTTCCTTTAAGGTTTTCCTGCCACCGTCTTTCAGTTCCTTCAAACGGAAGGTACGACAGACCTTTTTGATGCGATGGACCACGCCGTGCCTTAGCTCGTAAAACACGACAAACAGACGTCCCTCGAAGACGGAAAAATGCGTGAGTGTGTGTGTGTGAGTGAAGCGTACCGAAAAATGGTAGAGAACGTGAACGATGGTGCCAGCTGATCAACGTTCGCTTGGCACCTCCGACGACCCCGACGGTCAGTCACGCAAATCGTCCATGTTGTTAATTTTCTCCCTCCACTCGGTCTCTAATTCACGCCCCCAGTTGACTGAACCGTTATCGACTTCATTTTGTCGCTCCACCGGATTGGTGGGAAAATCTGAAGTGGTCAGGGAACGGTTATAGGACCATTCCATTCGAAAACAACATAAAACTTTGACTTCACTCCTAAGCAGCTTGTCTTGCAGCAGCGTCTGACGAGCGAAGAGCGTTTAGCTATTTTTCCTCCCTTGAAAATTCATCACCCACGGGGATGAGGAAAGAAAATCGTCACTCCAGGGTCGCCCGCCACTCTTGAGGGCCGCTTGTGTTTTCCGAAGCCAGCTCGGGAAAACCGGGCCAATGGCAACGGGGGCTGCGGGTCATTGGGGGTCGGGCAGTCGGTGAACCGTTGGTGGAAATTACTGGCCATCAGTAGGGTCGATTTTCGTCGATAAGCGTGGCAAAATCTCAGACGCTCAGGACTTTCCCTTTTCCCGGCTACAAACGAGTTATCCGCAGCGCTAAGGGAACCGGCCCACGCGATGGCCAATTCGAAGGAAAATCCAGGCTCCCGGGCTCGATGATTAATGACTTCGATCCCGGGGAGGGAATAGCCACCAGATTTCCCTGCTGACACACAGACCGTGTCGACGGTCGGTTTTCCGGGGAGAAAAATCGTTCGCTTTCGGAGGATTTTTTGCCGAAACTGGCGACGGATCAAGCGACGTCTTACAACAACTTAACACAAGTTTAATCAGATTTTGGTGATCATCTTGAAAGTTGCCCCGCAGATGTTGCGCTGATAAATCGCTGCGCCCCACACCACCAAGGTATGGGGGAGAGGGAAGTCGAGGGGGATTTTGGAAGGTGGTCTGTCGGTGTGAGTGAGCGTGCCCAGTGTCCGTAACGATCGGCGAGATAAATCATTGTGGCCGAAATCCCTAAATCGGTGCTTTTTATTCGGTGCCTACGAGGTGTGAAGCTAATTGGTTTTCCACCGATCGGGTTGGCGGGATTTTCCGGGCGAAAGATTTCTGCCCCTAGCAGGCGGGCGTGTTTTCCAGGCGGAAATAAACTTTAAACGAAGACGAAAAGAAGCGATTACGTGGCGAAGACGTTTGCAATGCAAAGTTGTTCGGTCAAGAAAAAAGAAAGGAAAGCAATCAAGAAAATGTGCAATTTTCCGATGGGTTTTTTTTCTTTCATCCTTCAGATAGCTACAAACTGGTAATGCATAGAGCCCATTGTGAAGGTCAAACACAAGGAACTATTAATTATGGCGTTATCCGGTGAGAGGAAACTTTAAATTCCATCTTCATTGATAAGGTTCGTTTTCTGCAAGCTACGTGCTATGTGTTCGTGCCTTTGCTCGCACCAGCCTAACTCATCTCAGTTGCATCTACGCGTGTAACGTGCCAACAGGAAGGAGGCCACAAAGACACCCTCAACTTATCTCGCGTAAATCACTTTTCCCAACAAGAAACATTCTTTATCGATCCGAGAAACTTAATTCACCACTTTCGTCGCCAACTATTCGCTAACTTTTAATTAGAGTTGAGAATAATGCCCGGCGAAGCCACAAAACCGTGTCTGGAAAATCGTCCCAGATTCACCTACCACCTCCTCCTCCCCAACGCTCGTCCGGGCGATGTTTCTGAAACACGTTCACTTGGAAAGTGGAAAGACTTACCCGAATGCATCTTATTTTGCAGCCTTGCAGTCATTCGTAGATTCGTCCTTTGAGCGAACGGCAAGGTTCTCCGGGTTTTTGGCAAGTTTTTCCTTACCCGTCGCCCGCTGCAGCGCGTTCCATAAATCATTTATCGCTTTGCAGCAAAACCCGGACGACGAAAGGCGACCAGAGCACAATGAAAAACCGGAGGGCAACAAGCATCTCAAATAAAGCAACGTGGCGGAACGGCCGGCCAACGACGCAACAAAGCGAATCGTTTGCGCAACGGGTTTCCCCCTCCCGTCGTGCCTTTCCGATTTCTCAGCGAGATTTCTTTTGTCCAGCGGCAACGCGGTCGCTTGTAATTTGCAGGTTTTATGTTTGTCTTTTCTCGGTCGTCTCCTGAGAAAAAGGCTTCCATTGGTTCGATACTACTACTTTCGAGCGCTATCTTTGGGCTCGACTTTTCCCGGACAGGGATTGAGTTTTGTACCGGCTATGGAGAAGGAAAATGGTCAAGTCCTTCCTGGAAAGGCGTACGAAAAGTGTAAGCTTAGTAGTTGCTTGGTCTATGCTCGTGTAACATCACTATTTCTTTTCCTATCCTTTTCTTTCGCCCTCATTTCTCTCTCTCTCTCTCAACCTCTCTCTCTCCTTTCCTTTGTCCTGTTTCGCCTTTTTTTACTGTTTTCGCAAAATCAACGAAAAGAACAAACCTTTCAACCGATCTGACTGTAAACTAGCGGGAGAAATCACGAACAAAACCATAGTATACGGACACACGCATTCACCGTGGAAACTGCGCTGTTCCGGCTGTCCTTAGGCAACCCGGAAATCTTCGTCGTCCCTTCTCTCCCCCCTTCCCTGAACATGCGGATTGTTCGGAAGAGTGGGTGAAAAATCTGTTTTCCCCGGCCGGATGGGCCGAGAAAAGATTGCACTGCAACAACTTCATGTTGAGCGGTCGGGAAATCGCGTTCGTCGAAAAAGGAAACTGGGAAGTTTTCTTCGATGGGACAACCGGATCGCGCTCGGGGTAATCGGGAAAAGTGGTTAGGGAAAGCTATGGCGACCCAACGACTACCGCAACGACACACCGCGCACAACGACTTGCGATAAACGGGTGGCGATAAAAATATCTAATTTATGAACTGTGCCGTTCCATCCCGAGACATACAGTTTTGCTAGTTTTGGTCGGGAGGAAAACGATTTTTCCGGCTAACCGGGTTTTGGGGAGCGACACTTTCCCGGATGTTTTCTGCTGCTGGCCATCCGAATCGACGAAAGACTTGTAGTTCATTCCGTTCGATGGCGTTGGTGAAACAACGGCTGGCCTTTGCTTGCGGTTTGTTTTTGTGAACGATATATAATCTGGGTGGGAAATAAAATCGGACACTGCATTGGGTCAGGAAATTGGAGTGATCCCTTTACCGAACTGCGCCCTTTGCGCGTTCGATTGCTTGCCGGTGAGTGTCGAAGCAATGAAAACCAGATTACCGTGGTGAAGTAACGACTCTTCGAATCGGGCCCGGTGTAAATTGTGCCTCGTTTTTCGGTGAAGTTTACGGGCGAGATGATTTTAAAGTACATTTGCGCCGAAGAAAACTTTCCTCCACTGTGTAATTATATCAATCAACTCAAATGGGGTGTTCCTTCCCGTAAGCATAAATTCCAATTTTCACTGGAAGCTAACTAAACCCCTCCGTCAGCATTTGGAAAGAGTAATCAGAGCTAGTTCCTGCAACGTTTGCCAGAAATTTTCCCACCCCCAACGGGCTGCCAATTGCTTGCTTTGAACTGTGGAGGTTCGAAAATTCCACAACGACACTTCGAACGAACGAATTTCCACTTATGAATGCCGCTCGCAACAATCCAATCTCACACCATACAATAATTTACTTGTGCTTTCCGTGTTTTTTTTTCGTTTTTCTCTTCCTGCATGTGGAAGGAGAAACTAGTTCGGGAAAAGAGGTTGTAGTTGGCGTGCGCATTTCCTGTTAACTACTACTACTTGAACACTTATGCCACGGGCCAACCCTTATGTAACGCAGAGTGGTTCGACGACCACGAGGGTGAATGAAAAGTCACCAAAAAAAATTCTTCACATTTTCCACACGTCTGCAAACACATGCACACATACCTAGCCATGTGGGCCACAGAACAATTGTTTATTAACATTCCCGGATCCGGATGCAACGGGGGAAAGACGGGATGGGTGCAATGTGTGCGACGGGAAGGAGCTGGAAAATAGTTTTCCCACCCGACGCGAATGAGTTTCGCGGAACGGAGCATAAATATCGTGAAAATCGTTTTCCACTTGCCTTCCGGTGCAATTTTGGTGGGTTTTTCCTTGTTTTTTTTTCATTTGTTCGCTGAAGTCACAGCGGTTCGGTAACGCTCGAAACCAACTCACAACGCGGCACGCTCATCCCTGTTTGTGGTCTTGTAAACTACCTCCCCCCCGTCTCGTTGCACTCCATCCCGTTGTCTCCTACAGTTTCTGCCGACGGTGAGAAACACACAAGGAAGGGAAAAAACGGTCACCCCAGCTGAACGGAAAGGAAAGCCGCACCGGCGCGAATCAGCACGAATGTGTCGAGTTTGGTTTATGAGAAAAGTTTTCTCGCGCAGGATTCGGTTACACACACCGAATATTCGAACCTCCCACACTAACACCCACCCCTTCCCCGTGCAGTGGGGCAGGAACATGTTCTGCAACATTGGCAGTATTTCGGTCTCGAGAGGCACCGTGATGTTTGGTAACGTTGTACAAACACACCCGCTTCATCGCACTTTTGTGGACGATCCCATACACGCCGACCTCGAATTGGTTATCAATTTTTTCCCTGCCTCTCCCTCTTTTTGTTTTTCCCACAATTCGAATGCCGAAAAACAAAAAGAAGCTCAATTTGTTTACCGACCCCCCGAGCCCGAAATTCTCCACCACATGTCATGTCGTACGGAAAACACTTTGGTGATGGAATGAATTGCAAAACCGTACACTACCAAGTACTCGGATGTGTTTTTTATGCTGCACCAGATAAACCTTTCATTCGGATGGTTGCCGGCAGGTTTTGCATGGTTAGGAAAAATTGCAGCTCACCCGAAGAGACGTCCAAAGGATTGGAATTGGACAGTAAAAATGCTAGAACATGTTAGAATTATTCACTCTCAATCCCAAAAACCCTGCACTGCTTTAGCATAAAATTTTAGGAAAGTTTACCACCTACCGAATGTAAATTATTGGTACAAAAACGGGTGTGCGTGAATAGAAAGGGGAAAGCTGCAAAGCATAACTTTTCAAAACCACATTGTGAGGAGCAAGTGCAAGTGCGCATTCGTTCGTTCGGGTTTGGATTGTGAGGGGATTTGGGAGCCAAATATTTGCCGAACGCAATGCAACACCACAATGGATGGCAGGATGCTTTCGGTTCGTTGGGGTAATTCCTATCCGCCAAGTGTAGAAGTGAACGAGCAAATGTAACTTGTTTTGGAAGCGAACCGCAGCGTGTCTGTGAACCGTTGTTGGGTAACTTTTTTCTTCCTTGAATTGTAAATACTAGAACAGGAGTAATGCAACTGGTAGACGGGTGAACAGGTTTACATGAATGTAGTAGGAACCGAATTTGCAAGCAAGCGAATACTGGTAAGTTTCTGCATAGGCTTCATTTGAGCCCAATTCCAATCGATTTCATTTCAGTGCAATTTAGCATGTTTCGTTGCTTTTTGTTTAACAAAAGCCAAGTTTCAACTTTAACAAAAGCCAAGTTTCAACTGTTTCACTTTGGCGCATATGCAGTGTAACTTTAAATGAAGTATTTTTTTAACAAAAACTATCAAATGAATGCAAATTTGGCAACATGTATTGGCATTGATGCTTAAGCGACACTATAGACCGTTGTAGCAACGATGACAACCACGTCCGAAACCATCGAACGATGTACGGAGTAAACAGTTTTCCTTCAGGCCAGATTTAAGACCGGCAGCCTAAACCAACCATGTCAATGTGCATGCAAATCCCACACTCTTGCACATCCTTTTGCTGATACTTTTGCAGTGCCCCGAGCGTTTACGTTATGTAAAAAAAAAATGGTGAGCTAAATTTAGCTGTTATGATAAAACAATCTGTACTTTCTGGAGCATTTGAACTGTAGCACAAAGTTCTAGTTTAAAGGGTTGTAAAGGAGTATTAACTATATCTGTTCAATCTCAAAGGATTCGTAAACGTCGGACCGCAAGATCTTTAAACCTTCAGCAAATGGAATTCATTGTAAAGCGTGCAATTCAATAACATCCGGTTAGTCTTTTTTAATTAAAAACTCACTTTAGCTCGACTCAATTTCGGATCTGGATATATAAATAAGTTCTCACAATTCGCTTGTTCGCTTATTTTGTTCTACTATGTAAGAGGTTAACATTACTTCATTATTTTATGGTGTACGTAATACCGTTCGATTCTACCGACCAGTAGCATAAGATTCTATTTTTTTGTTTTTTAATTTGTTACAAAAGTTGTATAGACATAATTATTAATTTCTTTTACAATCATAGTTCGGCCAAATTGATGCATTGATGGTTTCACGATTTCTATACAAAAATGGGACTTTACGAAATTTTACAAATGTTTTCTGTATTATGAGAAATATAGTGTTAGCCTTGAACATGACATGAATCGATGGACTTGTCATTCTCGTGTCGGAAAATGCTAAGAGTATTTTCTAAGAGTAAGGGCCCCTTACACTTAGAATGGTTTGATAAAGATTTTATCATAGGATTAAAGAATTTTTGCTCCTGAGATGAACCTTGATGAACAACATCTTTAGAACCAATATAAAACTTAAAATGTTACTTGAGATTGTATCTCACTGCACTTCTCTTAAAGTTCTTACATAATCATAGCGTGATTTTTGAAAAACTGAACATTGATTAAATTATAGAACAGTACCCAATAAATATTTGCATAAAAGATATAAATAAAAGAGATTCTTTATAACAATACGTTAAAGCTAAGATGCAATACAAGTCCTGATCAGACATCTCTTTTTTTAAATCCTTCATTTTGTCTCCAACACCAGCACGGTTTCTAAAAAGACATACTCTCTTTCCCCATTACAGATCCATCGCCAGCCTGAACAAGACGGCCCGGGCGGTTCGGGCGTGGTCGGACTGCACCGGCGAACGGGATCATCTGATCTTCTACGACGGCAGCAGCACCAACGATCCCGTGCTGGCGAAGTACTGCGGCGGGGACTGGCTGCCTCGGGTCGTGTCGCGGTAAGTGTGACGCCCATCTGATGGAACTTCACGCTAGCGAGCTTTGAATAATTAACCAAATGTGTCCCACCGACGCCGCGGGCCTACCTTCCTCCGCCTCTTCGGTACTGTGAAAACAGAGAACAAACAAGTGACGGAACGGAATGGAAAACAACTCGAAATGAAATACGCCCGAGGTTGGGACTTTCGTTCGGATGAAAACTTTTTCCACGCGTCAGCATATTATCCATTTGTTTGAGCGAAGGTGAAGAGAGGAACCAAGGGGAGGGATGGGCAAGATTTCATTAGCGAATTTCAAGTTATTTCGTATAAACAAGAAAACTCCCCCAGCGATGCCAACGGCACCCAGAGCCGAATGAGTCGCACAGCTGCGTGCCACTGGAGTTGCGGAATATCCTTCCCGCGAGCCGCACCACCTTCGCATATGGCGCTTTCATTAGGCCACCCCCTGGAGGGGCCCAGGATAGCCAAGGAAGCGAAAAATATATCTCTTCACATATAATTCTCCACTGGCCTTGGCGAGAGTCGCTTTGGATTGGATGTAATCTTTCCCGTGACTGACGCCGGGCCTGATTCTACGTGGCCATCGGCTTTAGCACCTCCGAGGGCGTCACAGCAGCGCTGCAAAACTTTTCTCATTTTGGCGATATAATATAAAGTTCCCGGGTGCGATTGTGGCGCCGAGAGCATCAAGATGGAGCTTTTTCGTGCGGGGAAATCCGTCGACGTGCCACTCGACTGAATGGCGGATCTATGTCACGGAAGACCGGCGGCATCGCGATAATCCACCCAAGACGATAGGTTGCATGGCGTGGAACAGTGAACCATCATCGATGATAAGAGGGCGGAAAACAAAATGATAATAATTTTTCTCGGTAATGTGAGCACGGTTTTTTTCGGGTCAAGAAGCAATTTGTGGGAAATAATTTCAAGCTGCATTCTCAGCCTCTATCGGGTTAGCCAACCATCCTTAAAAACTCAAAGGAACTCATAGCGGTTGTTCGGAAAACAAATAATATTTAAATTAACTCTTTCTCTCTCTCCCTTGTTCCACAGGGGCCCAGAAATGCTGATCGCTTTTCACTCGAGTCCCTTTTCGGCTCCACTACAGTCCGGTCAGTCAAACCGTGGGTTTGAGCTGGACGTCGACATACTGTTCGCCGACTCCGACTCGTTCGACTTCGCGCAGGGCAACAAATGTGAGTTCCACATCAACGCGTCAAATCCAGGTGAGTCGTATGCTTATAACATCAGGTACCGGAAAAAACTTTTCCTAACTAAAGTTGTATGCAAAATGCGCGTAAACAATGATCCGAGGGTCTAAAATATAAAGAAAATTTCACGTGGCAGCTCGGACGCCAATAAATAGATGTCAAGCGTCGGCGCTTGTCGCAAAGTCATCACAATTGTTCTTTCCTGATGTCCGCACAACCGGTAGCGACGTTCAAGCCCGTCACCCCCGTAGACCGATCACCGGAACACGTTCCGTCAATTTCGTAGGCAAACAACATTTAAATAGCCCTCAAGCCCACGGACGGAACGGACGAACGCGAACCTGTAGGAAAAAAAACACGGAAACGATTTTTTCCGATCCATTACGGTGAGGCGTTTGAAAGAAAATCAATTTACATCAAGCTCCGTCGCTCGTCTGTTACAATCCCATCATCATCATCAGCATCCTCATCCATCTCCGCTGAAGCTTAGTCGGCTTTTTGGCGACGAAACGGTTTTCCAATAGGCCAATTGTATTCACGGGACTATGTGGCCCTGTGATTGTGTGTATGTGTGTGTGTGAGTGGTTTTTTTAGTTCAGTTCGATTTTCACCAAACATATTGTCCTACCATCGAAGTCATTTGACTATCGACAATGGCAATGGCGAACAATCAGGTCACGATGATAAATTCAATTTCCTGTTTCCTTTCTCGCGCGCGCGTTTGATTTTGGATCCTTTGGGAGGGCGAACACCGCCAGGAACAACCGGTCCCATCGCCATTGTGCCGCGGTACAGTATTTTCACGGTGACATCATCGCGAAAGGGAAAGTTTTTTTTATTCCGTTCCGGTGTCAGTTAAATTTTGAGGATTTCCCGAGACACCGCGGCACCGGGTTTCGCTAAGTGAAGACACATGTTCGACTCCTACACCATCTCTTTCACGCTCTCTTTCTCTCTTAGACGAAGTGCTACTGTCGCGACGGGGAAGGATGGGGCATCTACTGAGCCCGCGACATACGCTGGCGCCGAACACGACCTGCACCTACTACTTCCACGGTATGCCAACGGATTTGATTTGGATCTCCTTTACCCATTACCATCTGCAGATTTTGCAGCCAAGTGGGAGCGGCGACAACTCTACGATGGGCCGGGTAAGTGTTGTCAAGGATTTGTAATACTAACACGTCGATAGTTGTTGCTAACATTGCCTTTGAAGTGTTTAAAAAAGTCATATTTTTTAAACTAAATTTCAGAAATGAAAAACGTCCACATGCCTGTTGAAATAAACTAAACCAAAAATGTTTGATTTAACAATAAGGTGTATCATTACCACATTATCAAAAGGTTTACCTTTTAACCCATACGGTGCGTGACGAGAATTATTTCTCATCCTTACGTCACCATATTCTGATAGTTTTGAAAGTACTGTAGAGATATTTTAATGGGTCATTTTTTTTTTTTGAAACCTCACATAAAGACCTTCTCAGTGCCTAAAATTGGTACAGGTATCTGAATAATGGTACCCAAAGATGAGAAATAATTTGTACAAATTTACTGTAAAAATTCATAATACATAATCCCATATCAAGGGAGGATATTAGATAAAATAAATTATCAAACAGGAGGATTAATGATTCAGCGAAATTACTTGACTTTTATTTCTATTGGATCTAGATTTAGATTGAGCTCGATTTATTATAAACATAAAATATGTATAGCCAAAGGCAAGTTTTTCTCCAAAAAGTTCTTAAATCAGAATTGCTATTTAAAGCATTCGTTTGAATACTCCACGGAAAAGTTATATTTTTCACATTTAAAAATCATTTTGGTATTAGTTGATTTGACCACGATCCGTAGTGAATGTGGGAACTACACTTTGTATTCATCATTTTTTATTGAAGTTTCCCACACGTTGAATGACGTTGCTAATTCATTATTTTGCTTTTTAAATTGAATCACTTCCATCAGAATGAGTCTCCATTACCCTGGATTACGAGAACGCGGGTTTGGGATAGTGCGGGCACGTTCGTTCCGGTGCGCACGACCTCTCCAACGAGTATACTATCCACCGGGTCCTCCACTACTTCCTACGGATCTACCCTCGGCGCTGCAACCGCTCTTCTGCCCGGCCTAACCAGCACCACCGCGATCTACCAGCAGCTCATGAATCGGACCGTCAACAACTACTACGCCGCCGTGAACCAGAATGGCAAGAGTTTGAAGATCAATGTGGACAACGTGTGGAACCCGGTGGATCAGTATATCTACGGGCCGACGGTGAACAGCATCTTCAACCAACCAGCCCCTACAGCGCCGAGCGATGGCATTCGTGGGCGTGGTTCGGGCTACGGATCCTCGGGATATCAGGACAAGTACTCCAAGCACAAGGGCAAGTCGGAGATGGGCGCCGGGAACTACGTGCAGTCGGTACGCCATGGGAAGGACTCGTCGGTGGGCGGCTCGGGAAATGAGCTGTCACGCGAGCACGGACGCAAAGATCGCCAATCGTCCAAGTCGAGCCTGGCATCGCGTCGACTGATGGCGGAGTTTTTCGATAACGAAGCACCGAAGCTGTGCGATCATATGACGGTGGAGAGCAAGGGTCACCGGATGCGACCCTGTACACCGCTGGAGAGTTACGTTAGCACTGGCCGAGACTTGGTAAGTAGAGGGAGGGTTCTTAGCGTTCCGTGAAAGATCAGTGCTGTCATTTCCTTGCCTTCTTACTGTTTACTAGAAAATTGAGTTCCACACCATGACCGGAACGTCGCTGTTTCCATCGAGCTTTGGGATCAACTATGAGTTCGTCGACACAGAGCTAGGTGGTGAGCCCTACCTGGGGACCGGCAAGAAATCACTGGAGCCCAATGAAGATCTCACTAAGGCGGCAGACGCATCGGTTCCGATTCTTTGCTCGCGTGTATTTCGCAAGCGAAAGGGTGACTTCCAAGCGCCACGCAACGTGTTTCTGCATGGCCGAGGAGGGGCGAAGAACATTTCCTGCCTCTACCGATTTGAAGCTTCCGTCGGAGAGAGGGTAAGTCGGAGTTTTGGGTCATGCTAGGGGAGAGCGACCTTTTAAGTATCGTTGCCTTGACTCTGCCCCTACGTAGGTGCGTGTTGAGCTGTTCAACGTATCGTTCGGAGAGTTTGCGACCTGCGTCACCGAGAGCGATGGCCACACTGGACGAGCCCGTTGCAGTCCGTCCGAGTCGGAAGCGGACAGCCGAATCGGCGAGTTGCGTATCTTCGACGTGCCCTACCCGGACGTCCGTATCCCTCTCGGGTGCTTCTGTGACAATACCAGTAGCACCTACAACGCGCCCCTCACCTTTATCTCGAACTCGCGAACGCTGGAACTGACGTTCATCGTGACGCGGCTCAACATCTCCGAGGACTTTGCGGACGTCTACTTCCACGCGGCGTACGACTTCATCCGGGTGCCCGAGTGTCGCCGGAGATTGCGGCTGCGTGGTTCGGGCGGCGAGGATGAGATGCACTTCCCGCTGAAGTCGCACGATGCCAGCTGCGACGGGCTGCCGTGGTACATCGAGGCTCAACAGCAAGACCGCAGTCTGTTCGTGCGCACCTGGGGCAGCTTCCTGGCGGTCGAGCCGACCGCCGAGGATTACTCCAAGTGTCACACGCGCAACCGACTGATCGTGTACAGTGGTGTGCCGCTGAAGATAATGCGCGTGATCTGCCCTTCGACACCGTCCGGCCGGTCGTCCGCACTGCACATCTTCAGCGAGGACTGGCTAAGCAATCAACCCTTCCTTAGCTTCGACAGGTAAGAGAACCGTTTAAACCGCATCGATTCGATGTGTCACACAACCCGAATTTGAATGCCTCTATACGTCTTCCATAGGCCTGTCAGTATGGTGCTAGAACCGATCCTGAAGGAGCAAGGAAGCATCGGGTTCTCGTGGCTCGAGATCCAGCGGACCAAGGCGTCGCTGATACAGCAGCTCGACCTGCAGACGAACTTCACCGCCAACGACACGCTGGTCGAGTTCGGGCTCTATCCACGCGAGAGCGAGTGCGAGTATCGCTGTCCGGAGCTGGACGCCTGCATCGGCAGTGCCCTTTGGTGTGATGGTAAGTGTTTTTTTGAAACGATTATCGAGCATTATTTTTATACCAATAACATTGTGCAAGACCAAACAAAAATCCAAAAAATCCTCTTACCACTCCATGCCTCATTTGATACTACTACTGCTCTTTTCACACCGCATGAAAGTGCTGTCTCATGACAGAACGTCCAGTTTTGGCAATCCTTTTTCGGCTGTTCTCATGGCTGGTACACTTCCATCGGGTAGTGGGTTGCAAGGAGACGTGAGTGAAAACAACTGTGAAACTGTCAGTGAACAATACACTTTCTCTCCTCCATTGTCTGTGGCTCGATTGGATTTCTGGTGTTGGACGCTTGCCAACGTCAGCTACACCCTTTTGTTCCACTTGATTCATGGAAGTGAACTGCTGAGCTGACAAACGTGATACTACACTTCCTTTGTAAAACCATGTGGAAACAACTTATGAAAAGCAAAAAGTAGATACAGGAATAAAAAAGTTTCACTCAAATCATCGCACACAGAAAGTCCTGTCAATCACCTTAAAATGAACTATTACCAAACTCACACGTAAGCCAAAAGTTTTACTTATTTATTTTCGAATGACAGACGTTACCGCTTCGTTGAACCAAATGTTTTATCCAAGTTTTTGTTTCTAAGCTTTGTCTCTATAAGGTTGTTGAGCGTGTTGTTACTTAGTAAATTTATATTAAAAATTGTCAATTGTTTTGGTTAAAGTAGAGAAAACAATTTAAGGACGTTTAATTTTGGGCATTGTAATTACAAGTAAGAGACAATTATACGGTCTATGACATCAACATACGAAATGTTAGATGCTGCAAAATGGATGAATAATTAAATATAATTAAGCTAATTTTCAAGAATAATCGATTTTGGACTTCTGCCTCACTCGGCTACGAACTAAACTGAACAATAATGAACTAAAGCTTAAAACTGCGCTGTGTACCAATCCGCAAATGGTATAAACTAGAGTTATGTAATTTCGGTATAGATTCATGAATCTGAATGATTCTTTACATCGCTTTCGAGATTCATAAATCTTTTAATAAGTGATTCGTGAATCACAAAGATACGTGAAATACTAGCATAAAAGTAAAGAATAAAAATCGGAAATTCAAGAATCATTAATATTCGTGAAAGAGCCATGAAAGATTCACGAAGATTCATTAAGGTTTCGAAAAATTCAAGATTCAAGAATCCCAAAAGAATTATGAATCAATCTAAATGAATCTTAGGTTAAAGATTCATATGAATGAATGTCACCTAAAGATGTACAAAGCACCACACTAATCTTAACACAAGGGTACATGACACCTAACCAGATACAAAGATCGGCACTAGAGTTTTGCCCAAAGCATCTTTTGCGGAGATTCATTCATATGAATCTTTCAATCGATATTCATTCAGATTGATTCATGAATTGATGAAAATTCGAATCTGTTATTCCAATCTGTAGGTTTTATCCATGCACCTTTGGGGTTTATGAATCACTCATACAGAAATTCTAGGATCTCAAAATCAAAGCAACAATTTATTCCAATGTATAAATCTGAGTCTGAATTACCCAACTCTAGTCAACATGGGAGGTTAAGAAAAGCGAGCTACAAAAAGGTTGCATTTACTGAATGACTGTGACCGTGACACATGACTTATTTCGAACGAACTCAATGATTAAACTCCCTTTCTGAGCAATATTTCGTTCAGTACAAGTACTGACTAACAGATACCCTCATGCCACTGTCATTCCTCTTATAACCTCTCCCCAGGCCGTCCAAACTGCCCGTCCGGGTATGACGAGAGCGAGCAGGAGTGCGGCAGCCGGCTCATCGAGCTGCCGGGCGGTATTTACGCGGCGTTCGGGTGCGTGGCGGCCGCCATCTCCGCCTGCCTCATCTTCTGCTTGCTTGTGATGGTGAAGAAGCGCCGCAAGGCGAACGAGAAGCTCAAACCGGCGGGACCCGGTGCGGCGGCCTCGCTCAACGGTACCCTCTCGAAGAAGGACTACAAGAAGGAGCCACTGTTCTTCGATCCGGACTCCTGACACGGGCTTCAGCCGGTCGAGTTCATCCACGTCGACCGGGAGACGACCGTGTGACATGCTGTCTACCTGGATATGGATGATCTGGCGTACTGCTAGATCGCTTACCAATCCCTTCGCCCGTTTCCGGTGCATGCCAAACCTAGAAAGGTCCTCCTTCCTCCGCCCTCACTTCCTGTGCAGCGATGCACAGTCCGAACAGTATTCTTTCCTCGCCTCTATCCCTCACCACGCCCCCATACTCCTCCATCCATCTCTCTCTTAACCCAGTAAAATGAGTGAGCGATCATGCGACGGCCATGAAGCAGCAAATGGTAAGCGAAGAACAATTTCTAGCAAGTCCAAACGCCAACTGTGACACAGCGCACCAAACCATCCACCATCCAGGTGGCCAATGCCAGATGTATGGCAAGGGGAAGGGGACAGGCAACTCACCCCATCCACACACAACTATTTAGGTTATTCGATGAAAGTATTAGTAGCAAGAGTTTTCCCAGCCCAAAAACCAGAACCCGGTCGGATTCGCTTCTGTAAATGCACATAGAGGCGTACAATCTTGCCTTCATTAGGTGAGAGTGGGAACCAAATGCAAATAGAGGATCGAAAATGAAGGGAAAGAAAAACTCGCGTGCATTCGTTATTTTCCGTTTTTAAAACTATGGGAAATGAAAATGATACCGATGATGATATTGACCGTCGCGTTCAAGTACGGACGAGCAAAGTAGCACAAAGCTGTTTCCTAGTAAAGAAAAACAAAAGTATATTTAAATTATATAGTTGAACAACTGTAGCAGCACGAAAAAAACTAGAAGCACACAACAAAAACTACACTTACACAACAATCGTACTAAAAAGAAGGTGAAAAAAACACAAAACCAACCAATCATACCGTTTCAAACCGGTGGAAACCCTTTCTAAGGTGACGATATGGAAGAAAGGCTTACTCTTACCAAACCCGGCTGCCAATGATAAAACAAGAAACCCAATGTTAGGAGGGTGAAATGATCGAACCCTTGGGGGTGGTTTGCACCCAGGCCATCCCATTTTTCGCTGCACACTTTATCTACACGATCTTACGAAGAAATTAATGATGAAAATGATAGAACTATGGCACTGAGACGGTGACAGAAAAGTACTGCCTTTAGTTTTTATTCTATTGAAAACATTTGAAATGTCGAATAGAGTACTCCGAATAGGGAAAATGCAAGAGTTTTGGCCACTACGTGGGCAAAGAAGCAAAAGCTAGCTCAATGATCGGTGTGATTCGTGAAGAAAGTATGGTAAAAGTTTTCTTTCTTTTCAGCACAAATGATATACATTCTGTTGAAATCTAGAGTATAGGAACTATCGAAAAGGCATTAAATATAAGTGTTTCTTTTGTTCGACTTTTAAACATTGCCTTTTCCTTGCGCCCTCATCTATAATGATAAAAAAATTTGGATGTTTCTAAGAAGTATACCAAATTGAGAGAGAATCAATATGAACAGTGGGTTTTTATTATGGGTATGTTGGAAACATTTGGTTCAAAGTCTCTCATTATTCCACCGTGAATTTAATCCACTAGCATGATAATGGGCGCTGGTTGATCAAGCATACATCTGACATGAACAATTTCATTATCCTGTTTCAGATAAAATCAGAACAAATCATTTAAAAACGTTCTTCAAATGTCTCGTAATGCACATATAAACTCATTTTAAAACATTAAACCGAACAACTGCTTGATTCGTTTTTTTAAACAGACAAAAATCCATGCTTCAATCGAATAAGTACGTGCGTTCTATCCCATAGATTCAAGCCACCCGAATAAAGCGTATAAATATGCCCTGTCTTTAGGTAAATTAGAGAAAATATTTTTCTAATCATACGGCAAAAGCAAACCTGACGACAAAGGATAATTGTTCCAGTAAAACACAAACTCTGTGCACAAGTCCTGCCCAAGGTGGAAAACTTGATGCAAACACATCTCTAGCTGTAGCTCACACAACAAAACGGAACCGAATCAAAACGATAGATAATGGCGAACGACAAAAAAAACACACGGGAGAGAAATTTGTAAAGGTCAGTTACCCACAGGAAAATTGAATGATCAAAGGAAAACAAACACGATTTGCTTTTACTAAACGGTGACAAAGAAGAATCAAACCAATCAGAAGTACTTAGGCATGACACAAAAAGATGAAAATGACAAAATGGCAACTTTGATTTTCCTACTTTTTTTTTATTTCCGCGCTTTCTGTGGCGTACATTTAAGATACATCCCTTAACAAATGCAAATTTTCATGAATTTTTCCAAATTTGTCCTTCCGTACGATATTTCTCGTTCAAATCACTCCATCGCATTCTCTTTTTCTCTTCACATTCCTTCACCTTCCCAAATAAAATCGGTGATCATGTTTGCTTTCTCTCGTACGATGTATTTTAGTTGAAACGGCCATAGATCAATGTACTTAAGGTGTAGTGTAGGTAAACACAATGTATGCACATTCCTGCTTCGGGAAACATTTCTGTGCACTGTCAATAAGTGAGTGAATTAAGTGGTTGTCTGTGTGTTTGAAAGCGTACTCGTATGCATGAGGATCGTGTGAACGTGAGAGGAGCTTTAGCGGATCTAGCATCTTCTGATAAGAAAACAAAGACTCTTGAATGTTTGAATGTTTTCGTACGCAGTGTTAATTAGAATAATTTAGAAAAGCAAAGAAGCAAACCGAAGATGCAGTGTAGAAGCAAACGAGTAGAAATTAAAAACAATCCAATGAATTGAATGAAATGAAGGCAAACCTTGAGAATGGGACAGGGAGAGGAAGAGAGAATGCGGGAAAATTTGGACACGGAGAGATACATACAAAACCGTGACAAAGCAAAGTGAATGATCACGACGCAAGGGAAAGAAACTTGTGAAAACTATTATAAGGTAAAGCAGCAACATAAAATACCCCATTAAACATTCACTGGAAACCGGCAGAAACTGGCAACCGAATTGATAATTTTCGTGCACTATTTGTAAAACATGAAAAACGGGATGGCAAAATTAAATAACTAGAAATACAAGTAAAACTGACCCGGGAAAATCGATGAGCTGGTCACCTTGAAACAGACAAGGCACCTGTATGAAGGTATGTTAGGTGACATTCTACTAACAGGAAGACGTCGGAAAAGTTTACAAATCTTCAAGGCGATATCTATAAAATGGTGAAAATTGACAAAAAAGGAAAACTGCAAAGAAAACGTTTAAAAAGCTAAGAAACTCGATAAGATGTTCTCCACAAAGGAAACGACAGGAAAAAATCGTAATGCCCACGCAAAGCCACACTCAAAACCAAAGCAACACGATATTATGCAATTGATAGATACAAACGAAAGAAGGAAATGAACTCTGCCACAGCCTATGCCACCCATTGCGGTGGTGTGAAGAAGGAAGCTGAGCAAGAAACTAGATAATCCAGGCGACAAAGCTCCAACAATTGGACTTTGTTTAGGTGTACATATAGAGCAGTTAAATCCGGGACGCGGTCCGGCGAAGGACAGATTTATAAAGAAAAACACACAACCACGTGGCGCAGGAAGGGAGTGCCGAAAAAGGCAGCCAGTAGCGCGAAACCGACTCGCAAAAAGTGTAATACAAGGTACAGAGAAGCAGGAAAACTGAACGGAAGGATGGGGAAAGTAAAAAATTAAAAAATAAACAGTGGCCAATGATTGACCGAAAGAGTATGCCCGCCTGTTGTTCCAGTTCCTTTGAGTATCCGAATTTGTAAGCTTCACTTCCTAACGCCCAAATTTAGACTACAGCGGTTCACGATCGACCTGTGGCAAACTGCTCGAAATAATTAACTGCAAGTCGATCAGTTTATGGCGCCGACGACCGGCAAAAAAGCAATTTCCTCCACGTGATCGTGAAGAACGTGGTCAAAACAAAACCTCCGTTAACAACCGGCCGCACCGAACCATGTGGAGGCGCATGATACGCACACCAACGCAAACGCGCAAGGGGGTTAGCTACCCCATGATCGACTTCATGCGTCGGTAAGCGACGAACCCAGGTTTGTTCGAGCTGACGAAGCATATCGTTTGGAGCTCGTGTTTCCGAGTCGTCGTGCATGTTGTCAGCAACATTTTAGAGCTTACGTAGTGCCATTCGAACCCGTAGAGTTGGGCACCGTACACAGTCAGCCTGACTGTGACACATTCCGGACCAACCACCGGCACCACCGAACCAGCTGATGAGCCCCCTGTAGGGAGCACAAGAGAAGTACCAACGTTAGTGCCCTGCTTTAACGCTTGTGTTCGTGTAACCGGTGTGGCTGTCCATGCCTACATGTGTGTGTGTTTGTAACGTGAGTATAGTGGGAGTCATCAGCGACGACGGGGTCTGCACAGCTGGAAGGCTCCAAAAACAAAACGAACGGCGGATTCCCCACCACTCGGCACAAGACGGCTAGAGCGGGACGGCATACCATGCTTGGAGCCTCAGCATACCACCCGCATTCCCTTCCCCCATTCCCCCCTCAACCCACAACCAACAGGAGGCAGTGAAATGTAGGTCTCTTCTCTGCAGCAACGTGCGACGGTGAAAGGGGACTCGGCTTGGGCCGCGGATGGCGGGAAGGGTACGGGAACGGACGGCCCGGTACGAGCGGACACCAGAAGAAATAAACAGAAAAATTACCGTAAACAGCTTCAGTTAAGCCGCGGACGCTAATCGGAACAGTTCGCAACACGCACGGTGCGTTTTACGGTGAAGATCCATTCGACCAGAGAGTCTCGTCGTCGGTTGGTTCCGTTTTTGTGACACTTTGGCAGGGTGAAGAATTTGATCTAACTGGAAAATCTAACGCTCGAAAAAAACAAACCCCGAAAATAATTTGCAATCAAAACCAAGTGAACAAAAGCTTTAACTTCGTTTTTCCTTTCCAACGTTGTATAAGCGGAACTATAACGAACGTCCATTTAACGTCAATATTTACTCACAGTTTAGATTGATCTCGATATCCTGTGGACTCTTCCTCGGTTGTGTTCGAGGAGCGAAGAACCAAAATCGAATTACTGCATAGCTATTTCCTTCTCCTGTGTGTTATTCTTCATTTTCCTGCTCAACCGGAAATCGAGTAAAAAGGTGAAGGTGAAAATAAATCGAATTTTTCTTCCCAATTCGAACAAAAGTATCAAACTGTGCGCCGCGCTCGACGTATCGGTGGAAACTAGCTGTCATCGCAGTAGCCATCGGCTGCCAGTGTCAACCTGTGTGCTTGCTTGTGAAGTTTGATTCATTTCATCAACAATCAAGTGCTAGAACCTAGAAGGAAGTTCGAACCAAGCGGAAACCAGCAACCGGAATCTAATCTTGCGCGGTCCGGATGGGACGACAGGGGAAAACCCCCGTTAATCTACGCTGAGTCTACGGTCCATTGTGCAAAAATAGGTGTGTTTTCCGCGCGCGACACTTCCGTCAACGGTCCATTTTGCCGGTGATAACCGGAAGCAGATACGGTGCCGTCTTGTATCGCGAACGTCGCTAAGGGAAATGGTACATCTTTGGCGCTGAGTGAATGGTCGATCGAATATCCGCAAGGAAAGGAGAAGAGCCCGCAGCGAGCCTTCTGACGGTCAGCTGATACGGGGTGGCGTTGTGGATGAAATAAAAAAAAAATCAATACATCGTAATACGCGCGCGCGGATTAATGGAATGTCGGTAATCTTCCCCGGTATCATTTCGTGAAGTTCTGTGGTTCAGTGAAAGGTACGACATTGGCGAAGCTCGTGCTTAGAAGTGGTACACGATCGACCGGATTCACACACCTTCCCCGGGTGGTATTTCGGGTGGAAAGTTTTGCCATCGCATCGCCAAAAGTGTGCCTGCGCCCTGCCTCGAAAAGTCACATTTTAACAAGTTTTTTGGGGGAGAAATTATTACACACCGACGCGACGGTGGATGAGCAACCCGGCCTAGCCCCGTTTTGCCAACATCGGATCGCCGCACAGTCTGCGCCGTCAACAGAGTGCTAAGTGAGCGGATCAACATATTGGGAATCGAACCCGAAAATTTGACACATTTGCAGCCATGGACTACTTGCTCCGCTATCGCAGGATGACTGTTCCGAAAAGGTAAGCAACTTTCTTTGATTAATTTTAGCCGAAGGAATGTTTGACTGTTTCGAAAAATGTGGCAAGTGGATTCAAAAACAAAATTTTACCCTATTCAGTGTTTTGCTAATCCATATGAGCCCTGAAAAGGTTCTTCAAACTTATATTTGAAGCATTCGAAAAACGACAACTTTTTCAATAGTTTGAATTATGTAACGACATACAGGACAAAACGGACTTTCACTTAACTCGAATAGAATCGTCTTACTAATTCATTCGAATTATATTTATTTGTTTATTTATTCGTATCGTCTATTATGTCGTATGTCTATATGTGTATTACTAGTATCAGCGAGTAGCCTGAACCACAAATTCGAGCCTCAACTATCTTATACTAATCATCCCACACTCATTCTCTGATATTGAAGGGAAGCTTCGTTCTTATACTTCTACTTTGGAATGTAGTGATAAAATTTAACACCTACGTTCCCAAATATTGTTTGAGGTGAAAGGTGGTACTTATCAACATTTGTCAACAACACACTCTGTTTCCTACATTTTTTATCGGATGTCCAACCAAAAGAGCTTAGAAATCCATAAAACAAAAGAAGTAGAAAGAATTTTCAATGTGCTACTTTCTACAAATAGATGCATCACTCTTGACACCGGTAATCATAAGGGACCACGCGACGGATATACATTTTATCGACATGCTCAGGCAACACTTTAAGGTTCCCCGGAGCCATCAACACTTTGTCTTCCTGTTTGCCATTTACACGCCGAGCCGGATAACCGCAGGCAACCGTGTAACACCATCTTCAGGCGGCTGATAACTCTTTCTCGTCACCACTTTTCCCGCCACTTGCTGAAACATTGTCAGGACTCGTATTTCACCAACTCCACCAACGGTTGGAGCGCGTGCTTCGGGCGGAGAATGGGGACTCGGAAATTACAGCCTCCGCTAATAGGAAAGGCAAACACGGACAGACTCTGCCAGCAGCTGGCTCGAGGAGGAGAAGAATTATGAACTAACCATAAAGCGTTACACTCTAATCACGAAACGGTACACGTCGCGGCGGAAACATATTGTTTCTGTTGCAGCCTGTTAACGATCGAGCCTTTCGGGGCGCTGCAGAAGGGCTTGGGAATAAGATCTAATCCACCGTTGCTGGCGAACGGCAACAAATTACACATCCATGCGCGTCACCCTCGCCCTCGACACCTCGTAATGAACCATCGCTTTTTTATGTCTTTCTCCCGGCTCCGACTCCGAAGACATCTGCATGCAAGACGGAAAGTGCAGATGCAACCGGTTGTCTTTTGAATAAAAGCGAGTGTACAAAACACGGTAAATCACTCCGACATCTCCGGTCCGATGAAAGGCTGATTGCTATCCGAAACGAAGCGTACCGCCGGTGTCGGGAGCGTAAAAACAGCTCCTAAAACCCGTCCTTCGCTACAACAACAATCAAAAATAATCAGTAACAGCCCTCCAAAGTTCAGGCCCTCATTCATCAAAAAAGGTCGGAAAAGCGGGCGGCACGAGCGGGAAACTTCCCGGAAAAGCTTCGATCCGACCAGACGCTGCACAATCACTTGACCCAACCGAAACGGTCACGGCGCGTCATGCTGCCGATGCAACTACCCGCAGTTCACCCTGCTCCGTGGATGCACTTCGGGACCTCTAGCTAACCTCTGGACCATAGGGGGAGGCACTCTGGTGCACTGCGTCGGGGCCATGCCTTTCTCTTTCCTTTCGAACAAACAAACGGTCCGCCTAAATCCAGTTACCAGCTGTATAGAAGCGTTTGAAGTAGGGAATACGATTGGCCAAAGCGAGCAGTTGGTTAGGCGCGTGCCACGATTTTTGTTTTCCAACATGTCGCGGTGGACGCCCTAGAAGTGGCTATCGATCATTACGTGGCGTGGCTAAGAACAGGCTCTAGTAGGCAAATTAAAGCCCTCGCAGCTTCAATGTGGCACACGGTTCGGCTGGAGCACACCTACCACCGGTCCGTCTAGCTCGTAGAGCTCTCGTTATTCATGAGCCCGATCAACGCGCAAGCTGCTCGGAGGCCTTCATAGTGGGACAAGAAAAGTGTAACACATTTGATTAAAGTAGGAGTTTTTATGCAACGGGGTAGCGCCATTATATATTATAGCGCGGAAAACTGTCTATTTACACGATGTCCAATATATTCTCGTACACTTTGCTCGTCGAGCCGTAGTGGACAAGCCACATATACTTTCCACAATTTTTTTTTAAATATTCTAATATATCTACACAAGACATTTTTGTTTTTTTTATTACCACCAATCGTTCGTTTGTTATTTGAACATGCCAAAATACTGGGATGACTTCAATAAGCATAAACGAACCCGTGTCTGTTTTCTGACAAAATTCAATTGTTCTGAAGCACTCTCAGGCTATTATATACAAAAAGGCAGGTTTTTTTTTTAAACGTGCCGCTTGTTTTTATCGAAAAAGACGTTTAGAGCAGCGCACTACATTCTAGATTGAAAATCTCAAAAAGAGAAACATAGAAAAAAATTTAGAAGATAAATGATTACCTGTTCAAAAAAGACAAAACACCTGTTAACACAGCTAATTTGATCCATTTCTGATGATAGACAAAGAGTTTGCTGCTTTTTAGATAAAAATTATTGGCTCCAGATCACCAGATCTTATTCCAATGAATAACTTTCAGTGGCCAAATATGATATCAAATATTCACAAGGAAAATAGGTGCTCTTTGTCTCAGTTAAGTGCCATAATCTTTCGATTTTGAGACAAAAAATAAGCCATGGCTAATAGCCTGCCGCATGAAACGGGGTTTGAAAACGTTATAGTAATAATTCGCAAACATATGCAGCAATTAATCTACAAAGAGATAGATTTCAATTAAAAAAAAAAAACAACCGATAAAATTCGTCTTAATGGTTGTTTGACATTGTAAGAAAATTTATTGGACACTGTGTATGTTGTGGGAATTTGTACCAAGGCGTTCAACTTAGCCTTGTTCTGAATGTCTGAATCAACCTCAATGGATCTCAATCTATGTGGATTGGTTTTCGATCTATAGAGTAAAATTTCTTTGGCACGCACTTCTTCTTCACTTCGATGTATTTTTCTTTTAAATATTTTATGTAAATTTAGATTCAATAGCTTTTATCCAATCACCTTTCCACCGTGCCACCGAGTGCACTTCAACGCAGGAAAGTTTGCGGTACACGGCACGTACTAGACCAAAATCTAGAGCGAGCGCGATTAAATCGATCGAATCGACGCAGTCGACCAGCTGTCGACTGATGCCGTTGGAGTAAAGGCTTACGGTGGCAACGCTCGCTCGCTAAAAGTTGATTAGCCTTATCGAGCTCGGGCCTACAGCCTCGCACATGGGTAAGACCACCAACCACAGACAAACGCCCAAGATCGCAAGCTCGGCGTTCCACCAATCGGCGTGTCTCGAGCCGACGGTTCCCAGTGCGTACGCAAGCGCAACCGAAAGTGTTGGCGCATGTTGGGATTTTTATTCCCCTGCCACGAGCAACAGTACGCACGAGCAAGTTTTGATTCGCGATACCGCGGGGCCGCTTACGTTGGACGCATGTTTCCATGACGACCGCACGGTGCTGAGCGTGCGCTGAACTCGCCACGGGCCGGAGTCGAGAAGGAGCCGAGAAGCCAAGCCGGCGGAGGTCGATAGACGCCGTCAGCGAACTCGTCCGATGAATTTGAATCACGTAGAAACGCACCTCGCATGCACTGGAGCAACATACCGACACGAACGCGCCCGGTCGGAAGCGGAAGGCACCGCTGGCTGGAAGCCGAGGGATGCCAGAGGAGGCCACTTTGTGATTCGAAGACGTTCAAATGTTCGTTTCGTTCGTTCGGGGTGGAAAGTGTTTTTTTTTTTTGTGAATGAAGCGAATGAAAGTGGATCAGTTTTATTTCTCTGGTCTCGCCGTATTAATGACGATTAGATCGAAAATTCCACCCACCATCCGGAAAATGTATGCATCACGTATGTGTACACTCGTTTGGCCCGGTGGGAATCGTCAGCCAAGTGAACGAGGAACCGGCACGATCCATCACAAATGCGATGGCCTTCGCAGCCGAAAGCCTGTAATGTATTACGGGCTCGAAGGTAAAACGCGAGAGCCAAAAAAAACGAAAAGCCAATCCAAACCAACGGATGGAAAAAAATTCACTTTCTTCGCATGGCGTTCGCAACCATCGCCCTAGCCGTTACTCAATTCCATCGTCATCGTCTTCTTCGGCGGCCAAAGGTAGTAAGACATTTCCAGCCAGCCCAGCGTGCGATGACCGAGTCGGAGATGAATTTGCCGGGTGTTTAAGACAAAACAAAACACAAAAACAAAAACGAATAGAAAAATGGCCTGGGTAAAAGGAAATGTTACGCAAAAAGAGAGTAATTTCGAGCCCACGGAGGGAACTAAAAACTGGACATGTAGGAAGACGATCACGAAGTTTCAATTTAACGGACATGGTTGGTGCTCTTTGAAGCAATGCTGAGAGATGCGTAATGTTTTTTGTCGCAGTCGTATGTTAAATTTAATCAAATGAATGTCCTGCCAGAAACAGTTCCATTTGATAGTTAGCGTTTTTTTATGTCCAAAGCTGAAGCTGTAATGATTTTTTCTTGATTTTATCATACACGGAAGACGTTCAAGTGCAGTGTAAAAAATAAGGGTTACTGAAATGAATTGAAAATACCCACCAAACAAGATTTATCTTTCGTTTCGTGCGAGCGAACGGCGGCGTGATCGAGTAAAAAGTAAAAGTGCATTTCGACGCTCGCTCCCGGTGAATGTGCAGCGAATCGATCAAAGATGCCTCGGAGATGATCGTGCGTGAAAAGAAGTTCACCTTACCCGGCTCTCGTGCGCGGCGTGGATGACCGATCCGTTCCAATAGTGTTTTATAACATCGCAGAGCAGACGGAGGTTTGAGGTGGAGCAACACATGGAACATGCTGTTGAACGTTTTAATGTTCCAGGGGTCGTTTCAAAATTAATTAGTTTCAAGTGAAGTAGAATTGAAGATACATTGTTCAAAAACGGTGTCATAACTGAATTTATAAATGTCTTACAAATGTCTTTACTTCACGAAATATTGCATTTTATTTTATAAATATTGACGATAATGCAAATATCCTGGGTAAAAAATCTGAAGTAAAATTAATCATTTTTTTCTAGTAACAAACGAAAATCAAAAGCTTCGATAAAATTGGGCCCAAAGCAAGGATAAGATACAAATTCCAGATTGCGAAACAGGCATTTATTGCAAACAGTTAATATCCTTACAAAACGAGTGAATGACTGGCGCTAATCCTGTCAGTTGATGATGGCAAAAACGCGTTCCCATGAATAATTGTGAACACTTTTCGTTTTGCCTCACCGCATAAGCCCAGCTTCTCTTCTGATGGACGTTTAATTTGGATCATCCCTTCCATCGTCTCGTGTTATCGTTATTTTTTTGTTCGCCCTCGCTTCCCAAATATTATTTTTCATTCGCTACATTCATTTGCAGCTCCGTACGAAAATGGTAAATAACAAATAACAAATCCATCACTCAGCCTACCGATTGGGAACCGTTTTTACCCAGTTGGAAAGGACTCCACCACCGGACAATGGAGTTTTTCTGTAGCGATTTCGATAGTTCATCGGCCGTTCGGCGGTGTTTCCCTTTGCTATCGATGGTCCGGGGTTGGAAACCGGCCTCGCGTATAATGTATCGACAAGTCGTACAACAATTCACGCTCCATCATCCACCCGGTGATTCCCGCGGGTGAGGGCGCGCGAATGTATAAAAAGACATTGAACGCGATAGAGAAAAAATCAGTTCAAAACCGGGAAAGCCGCCCGCCCGCTCTGGATGGAAAATGTACGCTTTCAAATGGAAATGCTTTCGTTCGCACAAACAGGCTGCTTTTGACATATTGAAGCGTGATTGATTTTGAAGCGCGTTTCGATTGAGCGAAGCGAGACAAATAAAGGCGGCTCCTAAATGTCCCAACATGCTGGGAATAAAAAATTGAAGAAAAATATTAAATACACACAGCTGAGAAAAGCACGAAGCGGTGGAACTAATGGGAAAATCGCGGCTCAGACGACGACATTTCTAAAGTGCCCACGATCACTAGCCACCAACGTCCCGGCCGAAGGAGTGCGGGCAATTTCGAAATGAACCCCCAGCGTACGACTCCTTGACGACTCGCAAACCTTTCTCTTTTCGACTTCGGGCCCATCGAGAAAGTGCACTATTTAAGCTGCCGTGTGCAATTTTCCCATTTTTGGAAGACTCTCCTACACTACGGCGGAGGCTGTTATCTGCAACACCTCTTATTTCCCCCCCGGGGGGTTCGGGGAAGTTCAACCCGGGACGGGTAACGACTTGACAAACCCATCACCGCGGTGACCGTGGCCAGGACCAGGCCTCGTCCGGCAGTGCGTTGCTCTTTGGAGCAGCATGAATCAATGCGCAAAATAACCTCTTGCGGCCCACTCGAACCGAACCCGGATGGGCTGCCAAAGGCCAGACGCACTACGTGCTTTCAATTGCACTTTCAAATTCGACACTTGATGCCGCGCGCATGGTTCCGCAATGGCGCATCGGTGAAATGGAAGCCGGGAGAAGAAAGCGCACAGAAGATCGTACCGAAGAATGGCACGAAGAGGAGAAAATGACAGTTATTTCTCAAAAACAAAACTGTTCCCCTGTACGGGAAGCCTCTTGACACTTTATAGTGTCATTTGAAAGGAGTAGCGTTTCAAGTTCACAGAAAATTGAAACACTTAAGAAAAACCACGAAGAGTTTCAGCATCTACAACAAGCAAGAACAAAAATCAAGTTAGGGATCGGTTACGATCGAAAACTCTCATAAGAAGGAGGGTAATGTGAGACATTTCGAGGGTAGTTTTCCAACGACAGTATAAGGCATAAGTTTAAGAATATGTTTAAAGATCTGTTCTATACAAACCACCTTGGCATAACCTTTATATTTACCCATAACCAGACAAAAACATAAAAGTGCAACTTACCCCACCGAGGCCTCTTGTCACATTTCCCCCCACAAATGACTGGTTCAAAATTGTTAGCTGAATTGGATCGCTACTCTTAAACGCATTAAAAAATGGCACCATTTACGATCAAGCTTAGAGAATTAAAGGTAGGTGTCGTTTGCCACAGATCCGGTTGCAGAATGGCCGAGAATTAAAGATCGATCGTATAGCCAATCGCCGAACCCGGCCTTAGGCGATCCCGAATCGCGATAAAGGTTCAAACCGTCTTCAGGCGTCAGACGTCGATTAGAAATCTCCATATTCACCCGCCGGTGAGGATGCTTATCCCCTTTTTCGGTTGACCTTCCCCAACGCACCGGTAACAAAAAACCCAAAACACATTAATTTCATCGCTTGCAGCAAAGGCGCAAAAGGCGAGACGTCTCGTGCTGTGTCAGCCCCGTCGATCGCGATACTTTCGACGATAATTCACCGCCATCGTGCGACACATGGTGGTGATGGGAGAGTAAGGGGGGACCGCTTCCCGAAAACGAATGCGAACCCCGTATCCTAAGCTTCGATGAGCCATTGCCTTAAGCCATCGCCATATCTACCGCTGACCATGGCGTCCATGGACCGACGGGGACGATGTTCAACTGCCGACACTAGATTAGCGAACTGTCGCCACCGACATGCGGATGCGATCGTCGAATGCGACTCGCGAAACAGCATGACCTTTCCGGTCCGCGCGACCGTCTATTCAACTTAGTTCTGTTGTGTCTTTCTTCTGAAAGAAGATGAACATTTTCGACGTTTTCCTTTTTGAAGCTTTTGTTTGCCACGAGGGGGCGGGTCACGCTTGTATTAGTGGCGGCAATAAAATGTTTAATGACCAAAATCGCGCATACATTTATTGCGCTCACGCCAAAGAATCTGTTGAAAAATCGCCCAGTAGGAGGTGGACAGCTTTCTGTTACAAGAACAACAGCTAGCTTTTGAGAACGAAAATTCTTACATCTTTCTCGCGAGAGAGGAAGATTACAAACAGCAGCCGAACTTCGAACTTGGCTCGGTTCTTAAAATTAGATGCAAATTGATGATGGCTCATTAGCAAAGACTCATTAGGAAAGCGCCCGAAGAGTTTGGATTTCTTTCTGTCATCTTACTCACGATCGGAAGGATTCTTATGATAATGATGATAACCTTTTAGACTAGTATAATTGCGGTAAACAAAGAACAGAAAAAGAGCATTTTAAGTAAAACCAATCGATTGCTTTAAATTCAAGAGATATTCTTTTTGCAATCAAATAGGAAAGTAGAAAATCTCCCACCAAAAGTAAAATTCTTGTAGTAAAGAGATTAACCAATTGGCTCAATGGCCTGATTGATTTCATTTGGTTTAGTATTGCCACATATACTTTCCATTCCATTCCATTTACTCATCCATTCCATTTACTACGTGTCCAATGCGTAAAATTACACTTCGCTGATGGTAAAAGAAAGTTCAGTAGATTTTGGTTTTTTTAAAGATGTTGGTTATTTTGTAAAATCGTTGGATGTTTTAGTTCCTAAGCTATTCACAATAGCAACATTCAGTTTAATCTTCAAATTCAAATATATTTAGAGTGCATTACGCCCTCTTAGTGTATTTTCTTTATTTCTGAAACAATAATTATATTTAAGTAAGTTACAATTTAACCACTTCTAGAGCCAGCGTTTTTAAAGCAAGCCTTAAAAAAAAGTCCCAGACAACAATCTGCACCGAAATAAAATACTCTTCTGGTCGGCTTACCTTAATCCTCCACACAAAGCAACTCAGAACGTACGATATTTGAAAAAGTCAGCCAGGCGTTGTCCATTTGGTTCGTCGCTAAGGGGTCATCACAGCTACCTCGCCTCGACAGAACCCAGCAAAAGCAGCGCGAAGGAACCAGATGGTGGCAGCGGAAACTCGAAACAACAACAAAAAAACGCATAATAACACCAAAGAGCGCTCAGAAATCACTGGGGAGCTTTAAAACCCTCCCAGCATTATATGCGTTGGCTGGCTGCTGCCGAAGAAGGAAATGGCGTCAAATGTGGCGCTTCTTCGACAAACGTCAGCCTGGCGTTGGCTGCCAGCATTTCGGGCGGACCGCAGCCGGGTAGCTTTGGCGAGTGGGCTACAACAATGTGACTACGCTTTTATGAGCCAGCGCAAGCGGTGTGGTGCGGTGGTCGCTCGCCCTGACCTTGACTGTTACATAAGTGCCTGTTTTTGGACGGGCACCGCTTCGGGCAACATGGCACGGCGGGCGAAACGGTGCGAACCTCACACCAAAAAGTATGTTTCCCCGTCCTCTGCGATGTGGAGGTTTTTCACAATTTTGGACACAGCGTGTTTTTTTCCACGACCCAGAAAATGACCCTCGAAAGGGCTTTCAGAGGGTCCGAACGAAATAAAACCCGCTTCTCGAAGTTAACTCGCACGCATACCGGTGCTCCAAAGCGGGCGGAACTGGAGCGGCGCAATTACACCGATCTACTTCAATTTCCATTTTCAATTAAATGATCCAATATGGTTGTGAGGGGTGAACCGAGGGGAGGAATGGAGAAGTACTGTCCAATCAATTCCTCCGTCTCCATCATTAGCGAGTTTCGCGAACTTATGCGCGACTCCTTCTAGCCCCAGAATTGGGGCAGATGGCGAAACTGAGCGACGCAAGGCATTGAAGCGCAAAGATGTGAGATGAATAATTAAATGATCGCTTTTTCTCTGAACGCAAAGTCATTTGAACTAACTTTCCAGCAATTGTGGCTAACAAAGGGAAGATGAGGAGAAGTGTTGTGTTCAAATCTGAGCGATTCTGAAATCACATCGCCATTGACTTGACTGAATTTGAGAAATTTCTGTGCCGTGTGGGAGGTTTAGCGACCAGCAAGAGACAAAAGGAAAACTCCCATCAAAACGTAGACGAACGAGAACAACTCTTACGTTGGACCAAAGAGCTCCTTAACCTTCAAAACTTAAAATTTGATCTAATTTATGACTGAGATGTAGAAATAACGAGCTGCTGGGAACTAACGGCATTTCAAACGCATCATCACCAGCAAAATTTTCGACGGGGACAATGACATTGGCAGTGACAAACTGTGCTGGTCAGGGGAAAGAAGTGGGAAAATTGAATCCAGTGGCAAACATTACCGCTCGCGAACCGGAACTAGAATTTCCTCCGCATCGCGTGACAGCTCGAGAATCGAGTTTGGGGCGATGAAATTTTTAATGCATGCAGTTTTCTGTCCATCCACCACCATTCAGAAACGGTGCTGACGATCTCTACCGGGATGGAAAATCCACCAACCCTACCGGGAAACATAGAAGGAGAACTTTTATCTTCAGACCGCTGCAAGGTCCGGTCAAGACGATACGCCTGTTGACCAGCGCGACAAAATGATCAAAATGAGAATAGAACAAAAAACAAATGGGAAGCAGCGATTCAACGCAGGAAGACAAAGCGCAAACGTAGTGCGGTCGGAAAGAAAACTATAAAAATATTGGCCAACCAGCTCTCCATCATAAAGTTTCCGGCTTCTCGAGCCCGACCCGGATGAAATGAACCGCAAAAGAACCCGTTCTTCGTCTGCCACTTTGCGTGAACGAGCGTTGGTCCGGGGCCAGCGTGGGAAAAGCTTTGCCGAAAAACTATCGCGCCAAGCTATGAAAAACAATGCTTTCGGGAACGGGAGGGTGGGACTTTTACGTTTGGTTATTTTCGGGAAATAGTCCGGATTGTGCAACGGCCGCGGCAAGGCGCCTAGCTACCTCCCCAGAGAGAATGGATCGTAATCGGCGTGAATGAGCTCGTAAAATGCTGGATTTAGAACGTCCGGAAACGAGAATTAAGATCTGGAGCAACGGTGGAGAGCAAGAGAGCGAAATTGGAAAAGGCAACATTGATGGCCCGGAGCTTTCGTAGACGACTGTCTCGGCATGACTGCACAACGTGCAGGATGATGATCATGTTGATGATGTTGCTGCTAACGGGTCGCCTATTACCTCGTTGATTCAATGCTCGAAAATTGTGCCTGAGGCGCGGCTGGAACGAACGCTTTCCATTTAATCATGCGTAGAGCATTAACTTCAATGGGCCAGTTCACATTACAACAGATTATCGGTACTGTTATATTGTTTAGAATGAAGTTCTTAAACATGATGCTACGAATAATAAACGTATGGGGCTGAAGCAAGACATCATTTGTTTCACCCTTATTTTATTTGGTTTTAACCAGATGAACTTAACTGAGAAAAATACGATTTATGTCATAATTCAATGATGCATAAATTTGGTAACTTATCTTTTGGGTAAATTGGCTTATTTTAACTTTACAGAAACTCAAACAATATTTTAGGTTTCGCATGATTTACTAATGCAAATTTTTGTCCTTTCATTATAATTTTGTTATACGTGTTATAAAAACAATATAAAGCAGTCGATTAACATCTCGCCTTACGAGTCAAATAAATGAATAAATTAATATCAGTATCTAAGAGAAATCAAGACTAAATAGATTTTACAGTTGACTTTTTTTAATAAACGAGAAGGAAAATTTAAATAATTTAAACTTTTATTTCACAATTATCTTTTGATTTGTAGCATTTTTAAAAAATTCAAACCTAACTGTCCATATCTAGACGCGGCTAGAGTTTTGTCATATTTTTTAATTATTTAAACTACTTTAAACAATCGAAAACCTTCGCTTGTTTCCTTTCATAGTGAATGATCCTCGCAATGTTGCGGGCCAACCAAGTCAAACATTAGCGCACATTAACATTATGTTGCACTATCGTTACCCCGAGTTGCGTTATCGGCGTTCCCAAAGACGCGTAAATTGTCCATTATGATGCATTTTTCCACCTCATAGCCCACCGTGACCACCATCGAGGCGGTTGTGTATTGTACATAACAATCGTCACACGATCATTACACCGATGCAATCGACCCTCCCACCTCATTGCCGCAAGCGTGAACGCTTTACAGTCTGATCTCGGGGTAAATGATATGGTTTTTCGTTTTTATTTTTATTATTTTTTCATGTCAGTCCAACGTTGACTCAAGGCTTGGCCGAGGGCACAAACCAAGCCCCCTGTGCTCCTGGGGAGTCGAACGAAACATTAAACCGGCGGGAGTCACCGCAATGGTCAGCAAAAGCGGCTCGCGACAACGCCACGACATGACGTTCGACATGCCGTAGAAATGGAGCTCGTACGACACATTTAAAAATGTACCGCAGTGGAAAGGGAGGCTTTTACACGAGGCCTGACCTCGTGGCGTATTCGACTGCGGTCTTGACTTTTTTTTCTCCATCCCAAGGAAAGCACGATCGCTGTCTCGATCTCGACATCGATCGAAACATCGGAGAGTCGGGAGGAAGTACTTCCTAATTTTCCTTTCTTCTCGAACTGCGCGGCGCACGGTTTTCCTTTCTCTAGAAAGTGTGCGTCCCTGGACACGGTTATTTGATAAAATGTCTCGCCAGTGTACCGAAACAACCGAACCGGAACCGATGGTTAACTGCAGCGGAGGCGTCAAATGCCGGGCCGAAGTGACTTCCCGGTCCCTATTGGAACGTGGCGGACGCACCATGGAATTGGGATATTTGTCTTCCCGGTACTATCCGGGGCATCTAATCTACATTAGCATAATGTTTGCATTGTTTTGTGTCGCCGCGTCGGGCGAAAGGTGAAATTAACATGCCCCATTGTCGTGTCGTGGTCGTCGTTCGGTGCGGGAGGCTGGAGGCTTGGCGGCTTCAGGGTCCAACTCTTGTCCCTGTGGTACCTTTGTGGGGGAGGGTGCGGTCTCGGGACGGAAACTGCATCTCGCTGTGCCTGAAGGCGAAGGTTTCGTGGCAGAGTGTTTAGTTTCCCCTTCGAGTGCGCCCTCGAGTGGGGTGAATGTGAAACGGGATCATTTTCGCGGTCTTGTGGGCAGAAAACCATTTTATTATTTCTACCTTTCCCGCACCGAGCACGGGTAATGCAAGCCGGCCGTTGCAGCCCTTGGTACCGTTGCCGAAGGGTAGCCCCGGTTGTAGCGGTCCAAGACCGGGGCGTTGTCGATTGATTTCGCAGCTAAAGTGGTTTCCAGTTTCGGCTTGGTCTCGAATCGGTACTGGATTGACCTAGATTTAAGGAGGTACTGCTTTTCTTTACCGTTTTGCAACCTCCAGCATCGCCGCTGCAGCCTTTGCTGTCGCATGCAAAGCGAGCTGTTGTTATGCTTCTACATGCCCGAACGCACCCTACTCAGCCAGTAACTTATTCCTGCCCCAAGCGAATATACACTCTTCCACTGGACACTTAACGGAACGCTGCAAAACATGTATTTATGCACGCTGCTAGTGCTGCCGGACCAAAAGGGTAAAATGCGCTCGCGATGGAGTGGATTGGCGGATCGGGAAAACCTTGAAAAATTGGGCCCTGCCAGCTGGACACCGGCTCGTCAATCAACGGTACACCAACCGAGTTTGACTGATTGGCTTGATCTTTTTCCGTGAGCCAATAGTCGTTCTTCATGCGCTCAACGAGCCAACTCCAAGAGTGGATTTACGAAGGAACTTCACCCCGGATTGACTAACGAACAAACAGAGAAAGTTCCACCGTTGCTCCCTAGCCGTAATCGAAACATAAACCGTCATATTTATCACCGCACCCCGGCTTGGAGAAGCTGCAGCTCGGATGTTTGGTTGATTAACCTCGCACTTGATGGTTGCAAGTGAGGCGTCAAAATTGGACCAACACCCGAACGACAACCGAAGGGCAAGCTACTCCGTGAAGGCATAAGCTGGCTTCCATTTCTTTTACCACCTTCGACCGATAGAAAGTTGCCAGCATTCTTTTTGCTCACGTCTTCAACGAGCAAAACATTTTTCCTACGGCCATGCATTTCACTCTCGTTCACGTCTGGCCCCGCGATGTCATTGTTGTGCGATCCCCGGGATCGAAATCCGGCGCACGAGCCCGCACGAGCTAAATGATTCAAGTGGTAAAATTAAGATAAGCACCAGCACAGGCAAAAGAGAGCGAAACCGCCTCCACCATGGCCGCTAATAACGGTTAGCACGGTCGTTGTTGGCACTGACGACGGTTTAATGAGCACTTTTAACTTATCGCCTCGAATCGGCCATTCATTGTATCTTACACACGGCTTGGGCCGATCGTGCCGAAGGCCATGATTCGAAAGTGAATCGTACATTTTATGCGATTATTACCCCTGAACGGGTTTATTGTGATCTATTTTTCGGCAAGGGAACTCTGCCAAGGAGCATGCGACGTATCTGCTGTAATAAATACATGGAAACGAGTCTGATCGATGCTGCCTAAGTTCACAAGTTGAAAGGCAAACGAAAGAAAAGCATTTTTGCTAGATCGGCTATCACTACTTCTGTTTATACCGAAACCAACCGAGAGATAAAAATTGAAGACCCTTTCGTTTTACGAGGCAAACGTAATTTACATAAAACAAAACTTCACTCCGAAGGATAAATAGCCCCTCTCGTTACAAGTAGCCAGCGCGTCAAACAGATCCCAAAGAGGAAAGAAAACCTCGTCTCTCACTGTACCCGGCAATCATAAGTGACGCTCCGTCTATAACTGTCGAAATCGCATTCATTTCGGCCCTCTAATGATCCGAAACGATCGCAAAAGAGCCACTCTCCGGCGGAGAACTTTCAGTTTCGATACCGAAATTGGGTCCCTCCGAAAGTGACGGTCGCGCTTTCGTTGCGGTAACGATTTCGGTTGCGTTTTTGCTTCGATTACGCAGGCACGTCGATAATGGGATACACTTTCAGCACAGTATGTAATAGGAGCACGACAAACTCACTCACCCGGAGACAATTAACGGACGGTGGATCCTCCCGGGACGATTGTGGAAGATGGAGAGGACGTCATGTAGGAGAGCTTTAAGTGATGATGGCCACTTGTTGGCTCGCGGGGTTGTTTCGGCGGGTCCGGCTCATCAAAACGGTGGACCGTCGTCGCAGAAAGCACATCTGGTTCACCGATGGTAATAGTCCCACGGGTGAAAGGATGTTGCACTCTTCCTTTCTAAACTCTTTGAAATAGTTTTTCTGGCCACATCGGAACCCGGTGCCGGTGACAAGGGACTACAACGAGTTCCAAATCATCCTAATGCCGTGTTTTTTATCCACTCATCCACTAAACCGTGCTCTAACGTCACACCTGCTGTGAATACATTTCGTTTTTTTTTGTGGTTACCTCGGTGCCGGCTGCATTTCAATGTGCGACCGAAAGTGAACTTTTGGCCACATTAGGGGTGCCGCTTCAAAGAGAAACGAAAAAACGAGCCGAAAAATAACAGAATACCGTGTGTCCTTTCTAATCACACCCCGTAGGGTACAACGGCAGTGAGAGGTACCTTTTTCTTCTCCCCAGCTTAACAGTAGCAACTGAACCTAACCTCAAACTGTAGCTCATCGATCGTTACGCTCAAACCCGATCGAGGAGTTCGTTAAATTTCACTCCCAATTACAACAATTTACGAGCTCTAGCTGTTGACACAGACGATCGCGTCACAATGATCACCTCAATCTCGCATTGGACACCTTTGTGGCTTTAGCACACGCGCTCAACAATGGAAGCGAATGGGCATGATAGATCGATCTCGATTTGACATCTGACAGATCGGTGCATGACCTTTCGAAGCTCATCACTGGATCGACCCGTTGGATCGACAATCAATCAATGTAACGGAGTTTGCTTGGCTGTTCACCTTTTAGACAAATGGATGCATGCTATGGAATTACGTTTCGCTATGATCCAAAATTAACTACACCAATCGGTAAGCTAATACGAGCTACCTGTGTTTTGTCACAAACTCACGTAACCGACTGTTTTCAAAAGCTTCCTTTTCTTCCTCTGAGGAGACCACACTGACGTGATCGTATTTTAAGCAATGACATCAACTTCATTAGGCGCCCGCGCGACTCCTGCTCATCAATAAATGAGCGGTTTGCAACGCCATCGGCCTTCATCACATCCGAAAGCTAGCGTTGTGCGCGTTTCCGAAAAGGGAAAATGCCGCTGAAATGACCCTCGCCGAAAGGCGGAACTGAAAGGCCGACCGGCGGATTCATTAATCAGGCGAAATTCATCGCGGTGACGTGTTGTCGAACGTGATATTTCGTGATGCTGTGGCTTGGGAGGACCGGTTCGTTGGTGAGTGTCGCGAACATTAAGAGGATGTCTTCAGCGGTAGATTTAGTGGTACTTGGCAGTGTATTTCGGATGCGACGGGATGCGTTATCGGTAATGGAACTTTGCATGTGATGACTTTCACTTTAATTTGATTAACTTAAATCGTAAACACTGGGCATGTGTTTTACGGGCAAACAGTCAATCGAAGGTATATTTTGTAATGAGCTGAGCTATCTTCAAAGATTTCCCATGGTGTCTTTTATGGAATACACTAACATTCATAATCTATTTTGCATAAATGATTTAAAGAAAATTATTATTGGTGCTTTGAGGCTTGTAGCAATATATATTCCGTTAAAGTAAGGATTAATGCGCAAATGGGTATACTTTTCATCCATAAGCATCTGGAATAAGTATCTACCATCTTTCTATAGCAAACGATTTTCACTCCAGTCGTTGATAGAATCATCAAAATTAATTATGATTTTCAAACGCTTCCGCGAATCGGCTCGAAACTCAATTTCGGTTGTTCAATCAAATGAGTTCGTGACCAATAAAACCCATTGTCGAGGGGGCGCGAACCCACCCGAGGAAGCAAAAAATTAAAAAAAAAAAGGCTACACTACGATAAATTAATATTTCAAGCTGTACGTTCTTGACTCTGCGGGTTGACTCCGGCCGCCGTCAAACCGATCGATGGTCAATGGTTTTTCTTCTTTCAGATTTCATTCAAGCTTTCCACTCGATTTAAGTATGATTTTTGATTAATTTTATGCCATGCTAGAGCTCTCTACTGCTTGCCGAGCTGACCAAGCCCTGGGTGGTCGTCAACGTAGACTACTTGCTTTTTTTTATATAATGTTAACCCAAAACCACGCTCGAGCACCGCCTGTGTAGCGTTTAGGATACTCATTTCGAATACAATGTGTATCACGCGGTGTCCATAAAAATAAACCGTAATGTTCCCCTTCGATCCGGCGGAGGCTTCCGGAGGAGCGGTGAAATGGGAAAATAAAATCGATAAACACAGCATAATTGAGAGGGGGCGGTACGCTGGAGGGTGGAAGAACATGGTGGAATATTGAAATTCACCCCACAGCCACCGAAGCGGTGTATTGGAGGGTAGTGTGTTGGCCACTAGAGAGAGGACGGAGAAAGTACGGAAGGTAAATATCACTCAATGATTTTAATCACTCTGAAGATGTTCCCACAACGAGCAAAAAAAAAACACCGATCACCCCAGCATACACGGGGCCAAAAAAGTGAAGGTGAACAAGGTGGAACGAAATGAAGTGAATGACACAAAAAATTGCTCGACAAAAAAAAAAACAAATCATCATCATCGTCAAAACTTTCAACACCAAATTCACGGACCGGAAAAAAGCGCCCACGAAGCCGGTGTCTCGTCTTGATGGAGGCCGCGGTTTTGCGTTCGGTTTCGTGTCTTGCACGGTTTGCAGGGCTTCCGTGCCACGACTCTGCTAGTCGAACTTTACAAGCTGATAATCAGAGCGCATAATTAATTCACTTACCAACGGGGTTGGGTTTTTTTCTCTATTTTCCCCCCCGACATTGCAACTTCCCCAGTGGGCTTTTTCGTTACAAAAGTGAAGGAAGGAAGCGACCAAGTGCTTCGCTGGCACTGAAATCGAAAATTAGGAACCAAAACATATAGCAAGCAAGGAACGGGTACGACTGGACGGAGAAATTAAATTTCAAACAAAAAACCGAAAGCGACACGTCCCGGACACTTTAAGCCAAAGCAGCCACTTAAAGGTGAGGAAGCTTTTTTCAAACCGCCAACCGGCAACGCATCGTTTGGGGTTTTTCCTTTTTGCTTTCGGGTCGGTCATAGAAGTTACCTTGGCACACAGACATGGCTTCAAAATCAATAGAAAGCGAAAGCGTACACATTTCTAACAGAGGGCACCAGATTGGGTGTTTGGGCTGGAAAGTGATAACGCATAATGAAGAGAGCTAAAACGAAACATCAAAACCGAGTGTCTGCAAATATTCTCAATCCTTACAAAAAAAAAAACAGAAAACAACAACTAAATAAGCTGGCAATAGAGAAGCCATCCCAGGCGCGTGTCATACTAGAACGGTTTTTTTCTTCCAAAATATATTTACCATCACCGTCAAATCTTTCCGATGCAGCCCGTTCATGATGGTTAATCGACGCGTGGCTCGGGGAAGCAACCCACGACTTGGTAAGGCATCAGTTGCCAACGCAGTAAAAAGATGTTGGCAAAAAAACAGGAAGGGAAGACAAGAGGAACGCAACACCTCAACAGAACGACAAAATAAGACAAAACAAGAACACACACGCGTTCGCTGTTGGAAGCCGAGACAAGACCGTGACGGAACCGTAAGGAAAAAGAAAAACAGGTCGGCACACAGGACCGACCGGCCGGGGGGAGGAAAACGACGGTGGGCGTTAAACCCTCCACGGTCAGGTGCACGGAAACACCGCCGAAGACAAGAACAACCAAAACAAAAGCCCAACCCCGAATGCAAACCCCAGCAGAAACATACACTTTCCATTTGAGGAGGAAACGGCGGAGGAGAGAAGGGGGGGGGGGGGGCAAAGGCAAACAAAGGCGCAAGGGACGATGGCGGGGCCAGAAAGCCAACCATCAGCACCGCGAACGAACGCGACACGAGCTCGCTTCTTGAGTCTTGGTCGTACGTGGTTTTTGGGGCGGGTTTGGTTTTGGAAGTCACGCTTGATCGGCGACCGACTTGGCGATAGGCGGAAGGAGTGGAGAACAGAAATAGAAATGCGCCCCGTGTAGCATGGCGTGGCGTCAGGTGAAGGTGAGCGTGATGGCCGAAATAGCAAACGGGAAGTCGTGAGCCACACCGGAACGGAGCACTTTCCCCTGATTGAGAGAGAATTGAAGTCGCCGATGAAAATGCTATTTCAGTATCTCATCTAACAGGATCTTGTGTCCAAGACTATAGTATAAATCCAGATCACAAAAATATTCCATTCATACATAATGGAATGGACCAAGTTGCACTTTCAATAAAATGGAGATGTGTATGAGACTTTGGGGGTCGATACAGTTAACAGATAAATTCAGTACCTTGGATACAATCCAGGATCGATGACGGTCTTCATGCCACGTTTTTAGTGCCATCTAGTAAATTCAATATCTTCAATCTTTTCAAAATCTCCATCTTCTCCTGCCTGTCGAAAAGAATGCAAATTTAATTTTATTGATAACTTTTATCATAACAGGTTCAAGAAATAATAACAAATATTTTGCAAACGTTTCTCATCGTTTTATTTCTAGTTCATACGGTCATTGGGAAAATATAATAGTATATTGAATATATAATAAATAAAGTATTACCCACACACATTTTTAACTAAAACACCAACATGCATAAAATAAATTATACATTTTTATGTATCGATGTTCGTAAGTTTTTTTCGTTTCTAACTTATGCATCAATTTTCAATTGTATTTTGCGTAATGTGAAACAAAGTAAGCAGAACTTAATTATGCATATTTAAAAAAGCTTGTTCATTGTGTTTAAAAAAATTTTAAATAGATTCCTATTCTGTACAACAATAACAGAGTAATTTAGATAAGATTGCAATGTTTTTAATCATACTGTAAATTAACAAATACAGCTAAAATGCATTCAAATATTATCTCGAATATCATGTTGGACGTGGTCTGCAATCTTGTTTCAAGAATTGAGAAATAACGAGACGCTTTACTAAATCTTTCTAATTAAAGATTGTTTATAGCACAACGATTTACCAGGAAATGTTTTTAAATTGTTAAGGTTTTCTTCGCCTTACAAAAAAAAAAGAAAACATAACTTCTGTTTTATCTCAGCCCTGCAACGAAGTGCGTTCCATGTGTAATCAATTCTGTGGAAAACCAATTTCCAGCAAAACAAATGACATTTCCGTCCCATTCCTTTTGTTTATGTAAATTAGTTCAAATCGTCCTCCGAGGGGCAAACATACAATGCAAAGAAATCATGCATCTTTCATCTTGCTAATTGTTATCGTGTTGCTTGGCCGGCGGCTAGCGGTCTGGCTAGTCTGCCATCTCGATCCCGGTATGATTGCCGGGCGGACTGGGGCGACAATCAAATCACAGCCCAACCTCCACACCACCCTCAGATGGCGTAAGCCGGCCAGCGACGATTCGTGAAAGCGCTAGCTAGAGATAATTAAGAGAAGCAAAGTAACAAACTGGCAACATGATTCACATCCGGTTCGCGAGGCCCGCCGGTCGTTCTTTGAAGCGGGTTTTTCCTCCGCCCACTGCCCGGTGGGTGGCCAACAGAAACAGAAGGAAAATCACTCCACCACCTCCCGCGTGGGGTTGGGAAAAGCGTGGAAAAATACAAAGCACTAGACCGATCGGTGTGATGTTTTCGTGATCGAAAAGAAATGGATCCGGCGGATGGTGGACAATTAGACCTCTGCTCGATTTGATTGCGGGAGGAAAGGGAAAAGAGTGAAATTAATTTAATAATTTTCTCTCGCGAACGAGCAAATAATGGTAATGACCTTCGGGGGATGGCTGGGGAGGAGGAAGTTGGAAGTTACTGGAGTTTACATTTAACGTTACGAAATGCAGCGAAACAAATAGAAAGGGAAGTTGCGCATTAGAGTTGCATAGATGACTGCAATGCTTATCATTTCCAATGGCATATCCAGCAAGAGTAACTAATAAGCTACAATAATAAGCTTCATGCATTCAATTCTTTCGTTTCGTGCTTACTTAGAACGAATCTTCTACGAATTGTTGTGTGTACTTTGAACAAGGGAAAGAACAAACAATCGTTGGAAAAAATATGTTCTTCCAATCGTTCGCAATCCATTTTCCACTCGAATTTGTCGAATGATTGGAACGATGCGAGACCGAAAGCGGTTTAAACGTCCGCGTTGATAAGGTTAAGCTGCGGTTCGTAGGAAAATCCACCACTGTGGCGTGCCGTCTCTCCACTTGTACACACACAGACACACACACAAACATCCCGTTGGCTCACACATATAAACATCACCAAGCTTCCCGAGGTATCCCTCGGCATACAGCATTCCGCGCGCGGGGTGTGGTGCAAAAACGAAGCGCAAACGAAACGATCGTTAAATTTAAATTGAATGTAAATAAATTGAACAAATAATGGTACCGATTTTTATTACCCCACGTCACCACCACGGCCCAGAGGCGGGTTTCGGTGGACTCCGTTTCTCGTTTCCGCGGAGGGAAAAGTTCCACACGGTCGGGAAGCTCGCCCGGAAAGTTTCCATCCTGGCGCGCGGAAATCGAACGAGGTCAAACGGGGGTAAACAGTTTCGGTGCGTTTGTCGCTGCTGCTGCCGCAGGAAACCCGGAAGTGGGAAGATGGCTACGGCGCGTTACAGGATCGCCAGCCCGTCGGTGGATCTCCTCTCCTATCGCCCGGCGTCGATTCCGTTTGCTTTCACCTCCCTGGGGCGTACTTTAACAAAGTATTTTCTTTCCCGCGTCCCGCTGCTCCGGTTGGTTTTTCCTTTCTCTGCTAAAATTACCTTTTTACTGCTGCCTCCGGCTCGCTCGCTCTCACTGTCACATCGGACTGGACCATTTTTTTTTTACACTCCTCTCGCTATGATATGACTATTTTCCACCTCCCCCCTTGTTCCGTACACTGCTGCAATGCAGTCAAATGGAGAAAATCCCATCGAAAGATCGTTAGTTGGCACTAACTGTCAGGAGAAAAAGAATGCACTGCCAACCGACGACTGGTTTTCGGTGCGGTTGCACCTCGCCAACCCCTGCTGCCACGCGCTCCTGTCCGCACTGAACGGGCTGGAAGGGGGGCGGAAAACTGCGGACGGTGAGTTAACTTGCTGGAAAATATAATCAGTTAACGCTACGGTAACTTTCCCGCCGCCAAACGACGACAGCCGAAAAGCGCGACCGGGTAAACAAACCGAACCGAACCGAACCCGGTCCCGGTGTATCGAACAGGTTTACCCCCCGGGGGTGGCCATTTTTCACTGGCTGCTTGTACACTCCCTTCCCCGGACCGGTTTCATTCGATGGGGAAGGGGGAACGCTAAACGTTCAATTTGATAATACAATTCGAGCTCACTCGGCACCGTGGCTGATGTGATTGCATTTTCCCGTCGCTGCGCCGATTTAACTCGCCGTCCTCGATGGAAGTAATTTGCAAATGCACAACTTACTGGGCAGCTTGTGACGGTCATCAAAACCACGTCCCGCGCAATTACGCCAATATTACCGATGCCGGGCATAATGTGCGCCCGTTGTTGCAGCGGTTGGGAGTTGTTGTTTTTCGACCGCTCGCCCTCGCTGCCTGCAACAGATTGGAAAATGAGCGGGCAGCTTTCGCGATGAAATGCGTTTACTGTTGTAATTCTGCATCTGACACCTGCCGCAGTAACGTTTTCCGGTGCATTATGGAGTGGGACGTTTCATGAAAATCATTATCGAAAATTTCATTACCGCGGTGTGCATCGATATTCGTTAAACAGCATCGAAATTAAACCTATAAACTTTCCCTCGCCAGCTAGTTATAAGGTTAAACATTTCTTGGAACTCGTACCACAAATAGGTTGATTCATAGCAAATTTAATTTTCCTTGCATACACAATAACTGAGTACTTCTTTTATAAATACCAAAATATGGATCTTAAAATTACCCAAAAGCATAATGCAGTGCTTAATATCCCGATTGTTGTTCGGAAGCACACATAAGCAGTCCAATGTTTGGAATATGGTTCGATAATAAAAAAGTATTAGGAATAAATAAATAAATAAATAAATAAAGAATAAAGTTGATTGTAAGACAAAAAGATTGGGACATTGCAAGATAATAGGAGGAATCAAAGATCAATAAATATTTCAAAAGAAAATGAGAACCTGTAGCAACTGTTTTTTTCGAATTTTGGTCTCGATGACATCTTATTCTTCTAACAAACCAGAATTGAAACAATATTTTATTCTATTAAGAAATATGTTCCGATAGTTTACCTTTTCTTGCGATCATTTTAATTAAAACTAAATTTAAAAAAATGGCTATCATTTAGGAGCGCAGTGGCAAAACGAAACAATCGTGAAAATTGAGTAATAAAGTAGAAAGAAGATTCGAGTTTAAACACATATTTATGATTTCGTGATTTGATTTAGATTCGCAAAGGTGTTCCTTGAATGTCACTTTATTCGTGAAAGCGGTTGTTATTGTTCAAAATAATCGTATACAACCTAAAAGCACCTCATGAACATGTTCAGTACAACATATAAAAGGAAATAATGTCGAACCCCGTAGCTCACCGTGTCATACGTCATATAATAAAAGGGCATGTAAAAGGAAGCTTGAGTACCTATAAAAATCCTTCCACCCAAAGGGAAGTCAAGCTTACATCACGTTGACGCTGTCCGACGGAGAAACAACAAAGCACCGTCCCAGCACAAACGCTGCCAATCTCCGTGCATGTGCGCCGTATTGTTAATAAGGCTGTGTGTGTTTTTCTGCTTCGAACCTTCGAAGTGCCCATGTGTGTACACTACACTAAAAGCCGATCTTATTAGGGTATTCTCCCTTTGCACCCTGTTGAGTCCGGGCAATTGCTTCCGCTGGCCCGATGCCCTGTGCCCTGGTGAAGATTCTGTAAAGTTAAAATAAATTAACAAACTGTCACCACCGTACCGCACCGATGATGACGGCGACGACGATGATGATGGTGCTGCTGATGGGACTGTGTGTATACACTCCTCGGGAAGCGCGAACGCGAGCGCCCGGGCCGGTCGGGACCACCAAGCTTCCCCGGTAAAGTTCAGCCTTTTCAGCTTTTGAATAATCCGCCTCCCGGGAACCATAATTGAGCAGGAAAAGCCACCCGCGGGATGCGACGCGCCCGAGCGGAAAAACGAATAGACGACCGAGCTGGTGTTTGTGTATGTGAGTAGGTGAGTGTGCTTGTGTGGTTGGTTTGTATGTGCAGTTCAAAATCACTACCATCATCGTCAGCTTGATCATCACACTGCGCGTCGGTCTTTTCCATCGTCATCACACACCAGGAACTTCATCACGAACGTCACTGCCAGATTGGATAAGTCCTTCAAATGCAGTACACACACGTCCCATGGCCCATGTCACACACAGTACCCCAATCCCCCCTTTTCCACGCCCAAAGTACCCGACATTCCGCGGAAGTCAGAGGACACTATATTTTACTGACGACCTACGCTGAAAACGTTGACACGCCTGAACCGGGTGGATCGGTGTGGCTAAACTTCCTTCCGGCATCACTGGCACCGACCGCACCTGCCCTTACCTGCACCCTGTCCACGGTGTTGGGGACAAAGCTGGATCAACCGAAGCTTCCATGCTGTTTTTCATCATCTTCAAAGGCTTTCGCCGTTGGCCTGGTTTGAACGGCCCTTTCCTTCTGGCACGGTTTTGCCTGGCTGAATGCGTTACAGCAACGCTTTTCCCGTTTTCCGGCGCCGGGAATGCATTGTCGTCAATCTGTTTGTTTCTGTGTCATGTACAAGCGATTGACAGAGTCGTATGTTGCCACTCTGGTCATTTGATAGTTTATCGTTGCACTCTAACGTATTACATTTCGGGAAAGCTTTTGTTTTATTCCTATTTCCGCTTGTTTTTGTTTGCTTCAAATCTATTTGTCGGTTGTAGTGTCATGCTTTCTATGTCAAATTGTTTAGGTTACATAATTTTGAAGACCATTTGATGAAGTGGTCTTTAAGATAATTGATGTTGTTTATTACCATCTCAATGGAAATTTCTCTAACCAAAATGTTAGCACAGCAGGAATCTCTATAAATGTCCCGTTGGAAAATTTCAGTTGGGCGCTGCAGTTCATCCTTGCAATCGTCACATTACGCAATATATCCTGTTGTATATGCAAATATGCGCAATATATGTGTATGAGGGGGGTTTCTCTTCGGGGGTTTCTCTTCCCCAGCGTCCTTCTTGGGGTAACATCTCAATATCACAATTTTCAAAACGCTTGGCATTCCATTTTGTATCTTCCTATCTCTTTGAAAAAGCCAGAAAAGGAGCGCGTCGATAGCAAAGCCGGCCCGAGCGAGCGATTGGAAAATGGCATTTTCCGTGATTATTAATTATCGTGACCGCGCTCTTCGAGGATCACCCCAACCCCAGAGTGTGTGTATGTGTGTGCGTGTGCCTTCGTCTACTGCCACCACTGGCTTAGCTATTCAACCCGCGGGCGGGCTTGATCGTTGGGAATAAATTTAATCGAAAGAAAACATGCTCGCTCGAGACATCCCGAGCACGCCATTAGCGCGCTGTGGTGCTGGGAAAATCGACAGAAAACGGCGTGCGCGGAGGGGAAAGGATGGATTTAAGTTATTGAATTTCCCTGCCAGCCACACGGCGGCCACCACCAGCACAACCACCACCGCCACGCGAAGGATACACGATGCCGATGCGGTTTAATATACGAAATAAACTATCGGGGGATCGTCCGTGGAAGCGCTGGATAAGTCGAAGGCTGCTTCTAATAACCCGTCTTGGTCGGACGCCGCAACGACGGTGCCACCGGAGTTAGGCTACTAAACGAGAATAAACGGTGTGGGCTGAGCCCGAGGAACGTCCCACTGGGGCACATCTCTCGGAAGCTCTCGTGGGTCGTATTATTTATCGCAAAGCTGTAAAGATTGAATAAATTAATTTCATACCGCCAGCTGCTGCTAAACCGGGAAAGATTTATTTTTTTACTAACGACGTTTTGGAATGGATTAAAAAGGACATTGGCGTTCACTAATGATACTCATTATTTACATACAAACAGTTCACTGGCATCAGGACCTAGCGGTTTGATAGAAATTCACTTCGGTGCGGAATAAGGATTTGATTCAATTGCGACCGAATCAATATCCCTTTTTTCTTGCTGCTCATTATGAAACTGGAAAGGAAATGAGTTTATGACCTCCACATTGTGGCATACAGGTAGACATGCTTATGAATTTGCCTCGGTCATACCACTGTCCTTTCACTTTTCACCCGCCTTGACCCGTTGATTTAGATGGAGTTTTAGATCTTGTCGGTTCGCCAATAACCACGCGCTTCTAAATGCGTCTCATTTCGTCTCCAAATCGGATTACATGTCACACATCAGATATTTGTGTTATTTATGGTCCCATTAAAGCAAGTGACACTGCATTTACCCGTTGCACGGGAGATCGCGAAACACAAGTAAAAGTAAAAGTAGTTATTAGGTAATGTTGATGCTGGTTTTGTGCGCTATCCAGTGTAGAAAGTGGCAAGAGTGCGGATATTCAAGGTGTTTGTAAAGAATCCAAACGAGGTTTTTGTGTCCGTTTGATCCTATCATGGATCGTATCAAAATGCAAACATGACAGTTAAGGAGGAAAAAAACATGAGTTATTTAAAATTGTAAAAGTCTCCAATAAGGAAGTGCCATGGGAGTCAAAACAAACTCATTTAAAATATTCTTAGGTGTGAATAGAATGAGGAAGCGACACGAGGAAGTCGTTCAAAATGGTGTAATGAATTTAAAAACATTTTAATGAGACTCAAACTGGGAAAACAAAAACTCATTCGAGCCACAGCAAGCGTGAGATTCGTCCAGAGGCGACCACGATTCCACCTCAGGCTGATCTCCCAGGCCGTTTGGAATGTCCGATAGCCTCGAACGCAGCCCACAAACCGTAAGTTTTGCGTCAGCGCTTTTTTGGTAATTACAGGCTTTAGTTTTGAATTTTCATCCACCAGAAACTCGACCTTCCGTTGGTCAGTTTTTGTTCGGAACGCCCCAAAGAAGGCTTAAGCAGCAAGGTTGCCTCACTCCTCAATCCCCCATCCCGGTGTTGGATAAACACAACTGAATCATTAATTAATGTCCACTGGGTCTACTCCACGCCGAAAATGTCAGAACTTGGCCCACAAAACAAGCGGATGGAAACACCCAGCGACCTTCGAAGCTGCCATAACCTCTCGTCACCCACAAGTTGTCGTAAACCTGTCCGACTGTAATGTTTAAGAATTTCCCATAGATCGACAAGGGTGTGACACTAAAACACCGCACCTTTCGCACCCCGTTCGGCTCCTGAAAGAAAATCCTTGATTTAGTGATGCCAGCTCACCGATTCCGTTGTGCGCCATCATCATTATGATCATCGTCTGCCCTGTGGATTCTTGGAGTTTTTCCCGGCAAATCCCGGGCTGGAAAGAGCAGTGGGCAGCAGGCCCATTCTGAGTTTTGCGTTTATTTTCGACCATAATTAATGCTTCTTTGTTCTCTTTTCCGGATGGGTTTTGGGATGGGTAAGCATGCACTCTCGGTCTACCGAAAAGGCGTAATGTACCTTTCGATTCGAGACCATTCACCCTGTAAAAGCGCTCCACCATTTTGCTCCTTGCCAACCCATCGGGCAGCGGGTCAATAGAGGTCGATAATCGGCACCAAGCTTGTTCCGCCAGGAGTCCGTCGAGATTGAGATCCTCCCGAAGCCCCGGGGACGGCAATTGAATCGAGATTAATTGGCAAAAGTGCCGTGAGCCCCCCGTGGCGTAGCCGAACTTTGCCAGAATCCGCCCCGAAGCCTAAGAATCGATGCCATCGCCTATGTGGGAGTTCATTGTGGGAGTCCACACTTGCCGGAGGGATATTGGAGATGTGATTGAATCAGCATCGTTGCGCATCGGGCGTGTCTCATGTCATGTGGGAGGGCACGCAAGTATAAAAAGGACTTCGGCCTTAGGAGCATAAATTATCTGCGTCCATTATAGATAATCACCTTAGGTATTGTTTATCATTAATCAGAAGCATGAGCGTACTTGTACAATGGACCAGAAATCGATGATACCTTAGAGAATTGGAGATTGTTAAACTGTGTCAATGGTGGCCATTGAACTGTGTCCTGTTCCTAATGGAGCCGAGCGAGAAATATAAGTGAGGTTATACCAATAAACGTTAACTACTTGTGAGCTTAACAAGGGTAAAACAATTCACATTATTTCCCATCCGTTTAGCAATCCAAGTGCAACAGTTCTGACAGCAAATTCTTGGCCCACAGTGGTGCAGTTTCCGAACTTTCCACCGTAGAGATAAGCAACATCGCTCGGAAGCACTGACGATCGAATTGATTTACTTTTCGCATCATCTAAAGTGCTCACAAAGCAGCGTCCAGACCGACTAAGTCCTTCTAATTCCACAAACAAGTCCCTAACTCCAGGTTCCTGGTACAGACACTTATCGTCGTTTGTAGTTAATCGGTTCGTCTCATTCCAAGACAAGCTCCATTCGACCACACGTCAGCTGCTGCAATGCACTGCATTGTGGAAATTATTTAACCACCTCTCTCCTCTTCCCGACCCATCCCCATCCTTTCGCCGCAAACCAACATACTCACACACACGCACCCACACCGTACACCTCAAAAGAGACAACAAACCAACATGGCAAACAAACTCCAAAAAAAAAACTTTGTGGCCCAATGGTTTGCACTCAACTTCCAAAATCACTGCACTCGATTAACAGCATCGGGTTGGGTGTGGTACAACTGGATACAACTGGGTGGGGTACACATTCCCGTTCGGTGGGTGTGGTAAAAAACCCCGCCCTCCATTCACTTCCCTTAGCACTATTGATGGTAGTTTCCGTTCCCGCAACAACCGGAAAACTCATTCCCAATCAAAACCAATCCTCCCACCCTGTTGTTCAGAACGGAGTTGAAGTGAAGCCTGGGGAGAAGTAGAAGTTGGGGGGGAACCGATAGGAAAAACTTTCCACACCGAGTGTCAATCGAGCAGATGGAATAAATTTCGGACCGACAGCAGTCGAAAACCGTTCGCTTCATTTGTAGCACTATCATCGCACACGGCAAGCAGATCGACGACAGCTGTGGATTGTGGCGCTGTGTCACATACAAACAGAACACACAAACATATAAGTGCACATATACGCACAAACATCAGCACAACCATTCACCCATCCCGTCACCGACCACAGCTGGGACCGGGAGATGAAAATGCGGCGACGGGAAAAAAAATTGGCGAGCATCGGGTACGAAATTGGAAAATAATACCAAACGTTTACATTTTCCACCGGAAATTTTCCCCTAATACTCTATACAATATGCATTTTTCTTCTTTTTTCCCTCCTGCCCGACAGCGCAAAATAGTTCTGTTTTAACAAAGAACCCGAAGAACGATAAAATCCATTACAATCCATCCCGTGTCCAAATCCTCCCCCGCCCCTCCGGACTTAACCTTTCTTCCGCACGATGGCATGTTTTTCTTCGTGCGCACTTGCACAAATAGAGCTGCCTGCTGGGAGTTGTAGATTGAAGCTTAAACAAGCAAAAAAAACAACCGAAAAAGAATAAACCGGTTCATCGGATTTCGTCGTCTGCCGTCTACTTACCGGAGATAGAACAAGATACTTTGTGGATAGATTGTCGGCATTTGGGTCCACGCTGCTTTTCGGCGGGACGGCTCGTAAGGGAACACGGGACAGAGACCGTTCGGGCCGGCTTTGAAATCAAGTTGCCCCATGCGAAAGCTTATCTCCGACCAGCGACTAAGCCGGCTGCCCAACGGTTGACCAGGTTCAAGTTCTCCGGTGCATCTTCTGCAGCGCGTTCCTCGGTGCGCCTGTTGAAAGTGGACAGATCAGTCTCGTGCGGTGCGGCATTAGAGAAGAATACAGCATAAAGTTTCCCAAAAGTAGCTCGGATGGCATCAGGTTGCTATTGAGGAAGCCGAAAATGTAACATATCGATTTCCTTTCACGGTTCTTACGGTTCTTACAGATTGTAATGTTTTTGATAAATAATTCCTAGTATTTCTAAACGCTTGAATACTTTGTTTTATTTTAATTTCTTAATGGTCAATACTTTTCCTCGGTGTTGTCCGAACCAACCCGATATTGAAGTTTATTGAATTGTCATTGATTGTTTCCAAGGCATTTTTTTTTTTTGATTGATTGTTTCACAATTTTTTTACTTAATGTAAAGAATATTACTATAATTGTTACATTCTAGTAAAAAATAAATTCCTAATCTAAAATAAGTTCTATGTAATGGGTAAACAAGAGATTTAAAAACATTGTTTTACGTGTAACAACATAGTTAAACCCATTACCATCTAACCATAACAACTATTCACATGCCCAGTAATACATTGAGATGGGCGTAACCGAAGTTTAATTATGTATTTTGAATAAACATCTGAAACTTCACTTCTATTGGTCACACGGGAACATTAAGGCATGATTTTGAAGCAAAGGTGCAGCAAATGAAAACAACATTTTAAGTAAATATATTATTACACATTTAAAAACCAATAAAATAAAAAACAATTTGAATTAAAGAAAAAGGATTAGCAAAAGTATGAGGAATAACGAACTTTTTTATATTACAAGACGTTGTCCTTTTTCATTTTTAAAACCCAATATTTCAAATAATGTATTACGGGACCACAATCTCGTTAAACACATCACTCGCCTTTTTCCACCTAGCTGTGCGATGCAATCTCCCTCGGGAGAGCTTCGCCAAAACCAACCGAACCGAGACAAACCGTTAGTGTAGAATGTAGATGGAAAAACGTTCGAAATTAAAACGTGAAAAATTCAATACACATCGAAACCGGAGCAGGCAAATGGCCGACCGATTCGGCTTCTGGGACGAATCATTCACACGTATCAAAAGCGTGCCCGGTCGGAAATGGTTTGTTTTGGTTGAATTTGCTTTTATTTCGTTTGATGCTTTCATGTCCTTGCACCGGGCACCGTATGCCGTTTAGTCAATTTTCGGGCGAAACAACCCCGATTGTTGCTGAGTGACGTAGAATTTTTATTCACCGCCAAGTGGGTACATGCTTAGGTGGAATGGTTTGGAGCTTTTTCTTGCTTTTTCAGATTTATTTTTTCTGTTGTTTTTTTTTGTGAAAACTTTCGTTCACACCGTCTTTTGCATGATAAAATGTTGTTTTTTTGTGCAAACCAAAAAAATGCTCTTCTCAAACACCGTAAACAAAGGGAGGGGTGCGCGAAAGCCATCGATGCCGACTTCGGGGAAAACAGCAGCCAGAATATCCCACCTTTCAGGGACAAACACGTTTTGCCTTCCCCCGGCCGGGGAAAACCCACCACCACCACTCGGGATGAGGTGGGATTGTTAGGTTTTAGGATCGTGTCTCGTTGGCTTCACTCACGCGAATGATAAATTATGCACGATATGTGCTCTCATCAACCGAAACGACAACCGTTCTATCATGCACCGTTCGATGCCGTCTGGCGGCAGTCGAGGACGGTGCTCGGGCGGGATTAGATCCACGCCCGAACGATGTTAGACAGCGGCCAGTGTATCGTTTCCATCTTGTTTTTCGTTCGCTTTTTCGTCCCATGCTTTTGATGGGGCTTTTTTTTCAACTAGCGACCGAAAATCGCCGTCCGTGTGGAAGATGTTTGCGGATTTGGCTGTTTCCATTGGCATTGGCGTTTTTCTTTTTGCTGCTCCCTCTTGTGCAACGATCGATTGCCCCCCATTCAAGGATGGCAAGGTGTGAACTGGGTCCAGGAAAAAAAGTAAACAAACATGAGAAATGCCGAACCCTGATTCGCAGAAGATGCTCCAGGGAAAGCAAAGCCATCCTTTTTTTTGCACCGTCACGGAGCGACGTTATTCACAAACACCTCCTCCTACCTCTATGGGAGGGAAAATACTCAAACGGTGCTGCTGCAAGTGATTGGTAAAGCCCTCGCAAGTACCGAAGGCCACCCGGGGTTGTAAAGTGCTCCGTGTGTGTATGTGTGTGTGTGTGTCGTAAGAGGAGCCAAATATAAATAACAACTGTCCCGGTAACACCGGGGCGACATCCACGTTTACGACTGCTTCCAGCGAAGCGAAGAAAAAACCAAAACCCACCATTCTGTCACGATCGGGTGCAAAAGGGCGAAACCGGGAAGGTGAGGCGGTTAGCGGCAACCATTTTTCCAAATGTCAACCCATCCGGGCTTCACGTGCCCGGAAATGAGCCACGCGCACGCACACGCCACGGATGAATATTTCATTTCCGCATTTTCCGCGAGCAGAAAGGATTTGAGCATCATTTAAACGTTCGCCATCATTTCGTATGGCGTGCGGTGCTTTTCCAATAAGACTCACCTGTCTTTCGCCGAGCCGAGGGAAAGAAAAAGCTTAAACAGTCAACACTTCAATCACACCCCGCGGAATGCTGATCCGGATTCCTTCCACGTACGGAGTGTACTAATGAATTACTTCTTATGCAAATATTACCATTCCGGCCGTAGGGTTGACAGGAAAGGCGTATGCGTGTAGACATTGTCGAGTGGATCGCCGGAAACTTTGCTGGGATTGATATGCAACTCTTTTTCCGGGAAAAGTGAAATGAAGATATCGTAATTAAATGGAACGCAATTTGCAGGATGAATGAGATTTCGTTGCGTTGGCCCACGTTCAGGGGAAGTGTGTGGGAAAATTCAATTCGAATAAGATTTAGCCAGGATCAATTTCTGAGACATATTTTTGATCAATTTCTGAGACAGAAAAGTTTGCAATGAGCATTTAGAATTTTCAATAGAATTTCATAAAAACAAAAACTCCATGAAGTATGTTAATAACTAGGTTTTTATTGAATTAATAAATCTTGTACAAAAATAGTATGGTACCATTTATGTGTTTATTTCGATATTCTTCAACGTACATGATGTCAATCACATTAGTATTGAATAAAAATGTGGGCAAATGGGCTAAGTTTTCTAATCTTCAGAAATGTTCAATTTTCCAACATTGTGAAATATAACCGGTCTTTTGTCAAACCAACGGAAGGAAATGTATTTGACGATGGTGTTAGCTTGCTTCCAAAATAAAACGCGTTCTTCACATTGCTAAGGAGGAAAGACCTCGATTTAAGTAATGATTAGCACACCGTATACTTATTGTAGGACGTTATCAAGTGATTAAAATATTTAAAACAGTGTTTCCTTTGCACAAATTTTAATTTCTACACACTGAATATATATGAATATTATTTTTACTCCATTACATTCCAAAAGGTCGCATCAGCATCGTTTGGTCCTTTAAATAGGCTTAAGACATCACTTCATTCAATAGGGGAACTAACTCTATTGCCACTTTACCAACAAGATACACATATTGATAAATTTGAGTTTTTTATATTCGATTCGCATATTATACGTGATCATCCAGTTCGATACATCGTTCACGTCGTTTCATATTTAAATTCAAAACAGTGATGGCTTACTTTCCTTTTAACTACTCGTTAAATATAAATAAGCAGAATTAAAATAATGTAATAGAAATTGAAAGAATATCACATAATAATATCCGCTTGTTGAAAATGTTGAAAATGACATATTTATTAGATGGACACAAAAATCCTGCATTGCTTTCAGTGTGTATTGATTCATGCAAATACTCAACATGAAATAGAAAAATGCAAATCCATCCATCTACCACAATTAGCACGAATAAACATTCGCTCAGGTTAAAGACAAACCCACAAAACAAACCCAAACATAACCGAAAACCAAAACAGCGAACTATAAACACAACAATCTCCAACCTTTACCACTGCGACCGGTTGGCTGAAAGATGAACACAACCGCATTCAAACGGTTTCGTTGCAACAAGCCCAACCGTTGGTCGCGAGAACAAACAAAGGCAACATTCCACCCACCGGCCCGACGTGTATATCCTTTTCTGCAACTCCTTTCTCCCGGCACCGTGCATGCGCACGTTCCGGATTATTAGTCATCCCTTATTTTCACTTATCCGCCGTACCGAGGAGTGCAGAGGGAAAATCCTGGCCAGTTGAGCCGAAGCCGGTTGCGGAACTCGATTATCCTCGATTTGCATCGCTGAGTGGGAAGCCCGTGTCGAAGTTGTAGCGTTCCGCGCGCGATGCTTCACGAATCATTTCACTGGAGGCGGTCTGTACTGGAGGTTTTTCCGTTTCTCCTTCTTTTCACTGCTCTGCTTGTGCACCAAGCCACAGTTTTCCAGCAGCAATGTTTTTTTTCCCACTCAACTGACAAGTATGGACCACAGATTCGCTGCCTTTCCTGGCTGCATCTGGCTCGTTCTGGTGAGCGCTGGGTTTGAACAACTTTACGAGGCTTAAGTTATTTTTAAAACTCTGTTGGAAAGGCCAGGTTATCCGCGTTTCGTACGTAGTATGTTCATTTTTGTTCCACCTTCGCGGAAAGTTTTGCTCGCGTGAGGTTAGAATGCACATTATTTCATTAGGCTTACCAACCTCAGTTGTGAAACTTTGTTTCTCTTTTATGACGAACCGTGGCTTCAGTATTTTGTAGCCAAGGTAACTCTGAATGTAGATAAATTAGTTAGATAATTCTAAATTTCGTCTGTTACGTCTACCTTCCACCGAGACCGTACCTCCCACAGGACCTCCATTGTTGTTTTCGCATCTTATCGCGTCGTGTTGCACCGGTTTGGGGGGATTCATCTTCGAACAAGGCCGTTAAAACTCACCCTCGCGCTAGCCCATAAACGGAGCACTTCGAAAACATCCACACAGTTCACGGTTGACCACAATCTAACCCGCCGTGAAACGCGTCAGACGGTCGCGAAGAATGCTCGAGCTTGATGTCCCGAGATGATGGTCAAGATTCACCCGCCCGGGACGGCTTGCCTCTTATCGAACCATGCGTTTTACTCCTTCGCCTTCGTGACCCCGAGCCCCCCGGCCAGCAAAGCCTGCAAACCGAGGCAGGAGGTTTTGCCGTTTTTACTGCCGACTGCCTCGACGAAAACCCGGGCGGTTATAAAATGTTTTACTGCTCGCGATTTCGATTGTTTCGCCAAACGTGGCGAGGGTAAAAAGGTGTTCGCTTTCGAGTACGGTTCGCCGGGCACTACATGAACCGTGACGTGCGAATTGCGCTTTCTCGATCATTACACGATGGGCGAAAAACAAAATGTATAAAATGATTTCCTTTTTTGTGCACCGTTGGAACCAACCGGAGTGCAATTCTAGCGAAGGAAAGTAACGAACCGCCTGCACACCGACCGTGATGGCGAGTTGGTGAGATTGAAATTGCCCATCCATCATTCGACTAATCGTCAAGTTTGCTTTCAATCAAAACCGTCCTAACCTGTCGGTTGTTTAGGGTGCATTTATTGGGAGTCTTCCATAAATCACCGTTGATTGTATTAACTTCACGTTATAGCTGACTGAAAAGCAAGTTGTTTGGAAGTACAATTTGTATGGCATAGGCGAATGGTTCTAGGGGCCCCAAGAACCTGTTTTTTAAGGCCTAAAACATAAACTATAATATTGTGTCACCACTTTAAATACCACCACTTCATATTTAAATGTTTGTAAAACATAATAAGGAACAACATTTGGGTTAAATGACTATTTTTAGTTTATTCTTTTAAACCTTTGATATAAATGGAATATGTCAGGAGAAGAATTTGAAGTTTTGCTATAGCTAGAAGCTTCTTTTATTCATTTCATGATTGCCGACCGGAATTCCATTCAGATTCGATGACCAATTATTTCTATAAATTTATCAACAATATGATCTGATATTTAATTCCCAATTCCTTTTCCACTTTTTGAATATTGTTGTACATGTTTGTAAATTCATCATATTGACCAACGTAACCTAAACAAGTTACAAAACTTCCATATTGTCTGAATCCATCTACTCATGATGGTTTCCAAATCGTCCACCGAGACGGCACAATAATTTTCTATTGGAAACTACTCTTTTTCAAACTTTTCTCATTCTTATTTTATTTTTGTTTACTTCTGACTATTCTATTGTAAACAGAGGATATTGTATGTAAACTGCATCACTTTATCACTTCTGTATGTAAATTGCAAAAAACTATAATCTTTTGTTTTTTTCATGGCCACAGACTACATTTCAAATCGCTCTTTAATTAGTAAATCCGCAGGTACTTCAAACGGAACGATTAAACCAAACAAGGCAAAAGAAAATATATTCTACCAAGGCTAGAAAGATCACAATGATATCAATGAGCAATATCAAAGTACACTAAAAATGTGACTAGAAAAAATTTGTTTGCATCGCTCACTGTTCATATCAGAAGTAAATTTAAAAAAATATGTGTCAAACAATATCGGTATATTCTAAGGTTTTCAGAGCGCCTCGGTCGCTCATTCCGCTCATAAGAAAATTTGTCTGAGAACTTGAAAACTTTCATAATCCTTAAACCATCCTCTGATAAGTTTCTTCTTCTTTGATATCTTCTCAAAATGATCTATTCAATACAGTTGTTACCACTCCGCTCCGACGACCTTGCTATGATCTTTGGCTTAGTTTGCCTACTCTATGATCCGTCTCTGTGCATAGCTTCTAGTTCGCTTTAGTTTCCAGAGGTTTTTCTTCTTCTGCTCTTGCATTTCTATCCTAAGCCTATCGTAAGAATACTAACACAGCTTGTAATAACCAAAAAGGTTCCATTTGACATACAATATAGCGAACATAAGAAAATACACATACCGTCGCGACACGAAATTTTATTTCCTATTACATTTTCGTGAAATTATAGCAAATACAACCCGGAAGTCGAATGCAATGGACGATGCACGATTTCGGCGCTGCGCGATTTTCGTTGTTCTATTTACAAACAATTAACAACACTACCCGTTCGTTTCGGGTAAAATGATAACATCAAACATGCTTCAAACGGTTGGCTTCCGTTCCGTCGTGTGAAAACTACGGGAACTCAGCTAACCGTACGATGGTGCCAAACGCTGGCTGCATCGACATGCCGCGCCAGCAAACAGTGAGCGATGAAAGCACACATGCCTCTCGCGCATGTTTCGCCCATGTCCCGCTGATGAAGTCATTTTAAAATGGTCCCCATTTTTACCGCCACATTCGCTCGGAGGGCGTACGGTGTCGGTGGGGTGGATGGGACCGGATGGAAAACCACGGACCGGAATATACACATCGCCAGGACACTTGAAACCATCTGCCGGGCCCATTATTGTCCGATTTATGCGACGGTTCCTCATTAACCGACGGAACTAACGAGCCACAAGGGTGTCGTTCTGGGCTTTGGGTCCCGTTCGCAGAGCGCACTGGATCGGCTTGTGGCCAACGCAGCGCCAAACCGAGCGACGATCGTGTATCGCTGTGTGTTGCTGTACGCTGCTTACACGAACACGGCACACACAAAAATTCCACGACCCATGGACTCGCCCAACGTTGTGGAAACCAGGGGCGAGAGAAAAAGGCACGGCCCTGTGACAACATTAACCCAACCGACAAAAATTTCCCTCCATCAGAGAACCATACGCCGGGCGGGGATTGGAAGATGGCAAACATTCTCCTGGCCTCCTGGCCCTTCCCCACCGGATGTCCATCCTTTCGTCCATCCAAATAAGGATTCCGCTGACGCATTCCAAACCGAAGCCAACGAGTAACACCAAAATCCCCCACCAGAAAAAAAAGGTCAAACCAAAGCAAATCCTGAATCGAGATAAATTAAATCCCATTAAAAAAATAAATTACCTCACAACATAATTATATCAACAAACCAACCCAAATACTCTCTCGATGGTTGTGTCGTGCTGATTGAGTTTGGGCTTCGTGTGAATGAAGGCGGGGAATGCGGATGGTGTGCGCGAGGGTGGGTCAACTTTGTTTGCATTGAATCTTTCCCAGACGACGATGTCAATCGGAGCCAAACAGAAAGTGTTAATTTGACTGAAATTTTGTCAAATAAAAAGCTAACGAACCGAACGCCAACGAATATTTAAATTTAAACCAGGTACTTATTTGATAAAGCATTCGATAGGCATTTTATGTACCCTTATTTCGAAAAAGGGATCGTTGCATTCATAAAATTTTAAAACGAAATTGATTACAGTAGTCAAAAAGACTCAAGCAGTTTCTAAACTATTGTTAAAACTTCCCAGATCCAGAAAGAAAGCATTTTCAGTTCGTTTTTTACTTATTTTAAAAGAAAGCATCCTTTTACATACAAACATACGCTTTCAAAAATGTATTCCCGCACAAAACTTTAAATAAGTTTAGCTATTCTATTAATAAAAAAATTCTTTATCATTCAGTTTTACCTGAAACCGAAGGCGACACTTTAATTTTACGAGTTATTTTCTTTAATTCAATAGCCTAAAATATTCCCTATTAAAAGCGAATTCGAACAAGTGTACAGTGCTTTAATTCAAACGTTCGTTATATTTTCACCATCAACCATGCGTCTCCATCGGCTTTTACCTACAAATCGTAGTCGATACTACCGATCGCTGTGTTTCGAAACATTGGAATGTACCTTACTTTATATCAACTCACGGATGGAACGGTTTACCTGCAAAAACTTTAAATCAGAACAAGCAGAGTTGACAACGATTGGTTTTCGCATCACGGTGGCTAACTTTCACGGACCAAACGGGTTCGAAAAACATTCCCATCATCACACACAACACACATAAACACACACAAGGTGGGTTTGCTTCACCCCAAGCTACCTCGGTTGACTTTTTAATGGATTAAAACCACGACCAAAACCAACCAGTGCCATTCGTTGCCCCTATCGCCAGCTATCGATTGTGGATTTTGTTTTTTCCAAAGCCCTGTTCCTAACCAGCATCACCTCCGTTGGTGCCACCCGTTTTCCTTTTTGGTTTTTCTATACAAGTATCACGCGGTCACAATGAGGTCAATTGTTGTAATGCCTGCTCTAAGTGCAGAGATAGGCTAACGATTTCCTGCGGTGACGTTGGTCATCCGGTTGACAATGTTGCGACTTTGGTTTTCTACTCGCCTAGTTGCTGCATGGTTGGTGGTGTACCACTTAAATTGCAAAAATATTGTTTTGTTGCAGATTTTACTGACGGATCATGTGATCCGGTTCATTTCACACATCAAAGTCAATTGAGTTAAAAAATCTGTTGAAAAGTTAACTTTGGTTTATGCAAAAAAAGTAAACCAACCATCAATTACTAATCAATTAGCAAATAAACTTATATTTAGCCCTCTTCACTGTACCATGTGAACAGTTTGGACAAGCAAATTGTGGCCGATTTGATGTTTATTGCAAATCATTGTTATTACACCTTTTTGCCGTGCCATTATTTTAAAACCACAATTGGTAAAACAATTATGGTTTTCGACGTGCACTTAAATCAATGCCATTCACGAAAAAAAATGTTTATAAAAACAATCGACTGACCATTAACATTGGAAAACAATGCTTTCTCAGGAATATAATAAAATATAATGTGGCTGCCGGCGAGGATCAACGTTATTTTTTCAATGTCAAATGAACGAACAACAACAACCACTTCTATGCTATCCTTGGTCGTTAATCATCCATTATCCTGAGGCTTAATTTACTTGGCGAAAATTTTTCCTTTTTTTTGCCACAAAATTGCCACGGTGTTGGTAAACCTGTGCATTGCAATAAAAGTAAGAAGTATGCATTTTGCAGAAAAAAGAACTGTAAATTTGCCCATTCGCACTTGATGGTTATCTCAGTCAATAAGAAGACGCAAGGTGAAAATTCACCATAAGGGAATTAAATGGCAAAAAAAAACATAAAAGTGAACAGCTGTAGGCAGGTTGCAGCGAAAGTGTTGGGCTCGCTTACTTGCCGAAGATTTTCCACCCACCGAAGCATGGCAGCATAAGTCAGCCGTTGGTAGCTGGTACAAAAAAACAACTGGGAAGCTGTCGGAAAATGGTAGCCAAATAAAAGCAAGCAACGGAACGGAGTGGGGATTCGCCTGTTGGTGCGAAAAATAAATGCAAATCAAAAAAGGAACATTAGAGCACGGCCAGCGGCATCGTAGGGAAATGATTCGGAAGAGGAAAGAAACTGAAACGTCGTTCGATGTTGTGGGTCGTACCTTTGGACCGAGGACAGGCCACAAGTAATCTGCATTTTCTCTCCCATTTTTCCATGCTTCACGCTCGAACGAAGCTTTGTGCAGCTTCTTCTATTCAACTATTGGTGTTGTTTGTGTGTGTTTTTTTTCCTTCTGCGAAGTGCTTCCCCGAGGCACTAACACGCGGAAGATGAAGCTCAACTCATCAGTCCCTCCATCCGTGGCCCAATATCGTCCCGAGCCCACCTTGTTACTACTATTTTACTGCCAATAGCTTTTCTTCCCTTCCTTCTGTACCATCTTGCGAGCAGGGAAAACGTTTTTTTCATTGTTCGTGCCCACCGCAAACCAAAGCAAGCCATTCGAAGCCACCATTGAACAACGGGGCAACAAGTGCGGCACGATATAATGCAGTACGGGCTGTTCTTTTTCCGAGCCACACTCTTCAATCAGTGCACCTAAATTAGATCGCCCGTTGATGTTGCTGTTGCTGCCGCTATTATGCCACAGAGAGAGGTTTAGGGAACGAGCGGTCGAGGAAAGCTAGGAAGGGCGGAACGCGCACCGTGTGATAGTGTGGTCGAGATTTACCGAGCAGAAGGGGCCACCATGACGCCCCGATAGCAAATTGGGCGGCAATTTGTAATCCGATGCGGTCCGCGTGAGTCAACATTCAATCACGTGCCAAAGGTGGGCTGGGACGTGGTGGGGAAACGGGGAGGGAGGGAAAATTATGACAACATGCAGACGATCCTGCACATCACGCTCATTCCCCTTGGGTGAACGTTTAATGTCCGGACCGGCAGTGGGAAGAGTTATTTGCTGTCCCACTGCTCGCTTTCGTCTTTCTTTTGCTCGGTTTGGCAGATAATGCTAACCACATTCTGGCACGATCGATGCAAAGATGGGTTCCTAACTGTGGCAACTGTGTGGCGTTACGGAAACCGTTATTATATTGCTCGCCACGATAATGAGCTGGTGGCAACGGTTTCTTTGAGCACATTCCCATGTTTGTAAATATGTTCATACAAATAGCACAACGAATCAATTTACTGATTGTTACATTTATTTAGTCAATCAATGGGTTTTAAAATAAGATAAAATTGAGCAAATTTTCTGACGTTCTTAGATTTTTTCTAGCAGGTGTCAAGTTAAATGCATGAAGTTTTTACAAACATTTTTATCTAACTGCTTCCTCTTAAGTTGCACGTGAATTGTTTTTTGTACAATCGAGTATTATTCTGGAATAAATTGAATAATAAGCATCTTTGTAATGGACACTGCATAAATTGTTGGTTTATTATTTACATGAAACGGCATCGTTGGACGTTTGCGAACACCACTTTAACGTTTTTGCTCAAATAGATTTGACAGTATTCAACGACTTGCAAGCATCGGCGCGGATAGATCTCGTTCGTCAGAACCTAATGACGTTTCGGCGTGGATAGATCTCGTTCTGACATAGCAGGCCTTTGGACACGGAATTTCATAACAGAACAGAAGGAAGACAGTTCTGTTTATGACTTGCACGATTTCTCGTACCGTATCGGTTCATATTGATTTCGTTTTCTCGCAAGAATATTACGGCGCGTCATTTGGCGCGCTATTGTTTTTGTTTTTATTTCCCATTTTGGAACTAGGGATTTGTAATCATATGCCAAGAGTTACTTGTTGTTATTTTTATATGATATACAGCTATTCTTATAAATTTTTGAGCAGTTTTCCGTATACTTTATACGTGCATGCAAACGTATATCAACTAAGAAAGCAGATTTCGATGAACTATTTCAATACCAGATGCTTTAGAGACAACAGTTGATGAGCTTTTTCAAAACAAAGTGCGTTAGAGGCAAATTCATCCGCTTTCGAGATAAAGTTGACTGGCAACGCCTGTATTTAATAGTTCGCTTACATCTTCCTCTTATTAACATTAAAATCATAACTGTTTCATTTGAAGGATTTACGAAAAAGTTCGGATCAATGAAAAGTCATAATGCCGCCTAATTTTTCTCCAAAATTTGTGTGTAGTTTTTGTTTTCACATTTATTTTTATTACAAAAGTCGTGGTAGATTTGCTGTTAAGTATTTTGAAAGTGTTGTTTTTCAAATGTGTAATAATCAAAAGTGGGGATTCCAGATTTTTTTTTATTTCTAGTTTTACGGTACGTGCCGTATAGGGATTCTAGATTATCTTGGAACAACACTTCACTATAATTGATCAACAAGCATACATTTACATTGTTTTGGTAATTTTAATACAATATATTTACAAATTTTATCATAATCAATTTTAGGCCTAAACTTCACCATAAAAGGATATTTTCTATTTAAAATAAATGATTCGAAACAATTCAATTATTTAAACTTCCATGTCGAATCTCGAGTAGGAAAAAATAACAACCGAAAGCCTCCATGAGTCGAAAATTGAAAAATAAAAACTGGCACTCACCCGAGAGAAAGTGATCGGCGCTGCATTCGTTCCTCATTGCTGTGCGTTCTCCGTATCGAAGCCTCGAAGCCACTTCTTCCGCACGCGTCCTCTCGTTATGGTTATCACCCGATGTCAAATTAATGACCGATAAAATTTGATACGGTCATTTCTTTGCCCTTGTTAACCGGTAAACCGGCCGGGCGGTTGCAACGGGAAAAAATGGCACATCTCTCCCATGGTCGTTTTCAAAGTGGCGGTAATTGAACGAAATTTAGATAATTGAATGGCTAAGGAAAGGTGCCCTCGTTACCTGACGCCAAACGGTTAACCAGAAGTAATGCCAGCGCAATAATGGGTATTGAAGTAAATGGAATAAATCTGGGCTAAACGACGCTGTTAAAATCTGAAAGGCAAAGCAGAAGGAGATGAAATGCACCGCCGCGATACAGAGCATGACTACCTGTTCAAAGATTCAGCGGAGTTGATAAACAAATGATTGGAAATTTCTAACAGACATCGGGTTTATGTGGGCATAAAAATACAACATGAAACAATAGAACAACCTTTGGGACTATCTTTAGTTTTATAATATAACACACCTTGCAAACACCAACAGCTACGTATACATGCGTTTCAATGCAACAAATATTTCCCAAAGGATGGTTTCCACGCCCTAAGATTGCCCAAAACTAGAGGACTGTAGGCATCGTTGGTTCAGCAGTAAACTTTCCATATTTAAACGATGAATAAATCACGCAAGCAAGCTTTCCCACCTGTCAACAAAGTACTCTCATGTGGCGTCACCAGCAAACCGTCCGACTAATATCTATCGATCTGGTTTGGCAGCGTTTCTGCCTGCGTCCAATCCATGGACACTGGGCTAAACTGAACGTGACACACTGCTTGACTGGCTCGGTCCTAGTACAGAGCCAATGAATACCACGTCAAATATTTCGATATGCTTTAATCCTCTTTCCCAGAGGAACGCACAAAAAACCTACATCGGAAAGATCGACTATGAAACGGGACGATCGATATGGCGCAGAATCGGGATAGAAAAGTAGATCCATCAAAGGTGACGTTGAACGGTTTTCCCGCTTGTCAACAAATCTGAAAACCCCTAGCTTCAGGAATCGACGGTATCGATGCGCATCTGAAGGTTTGTAGTATTTTTTTCGAGTTAGCGAATTATGTAAACGGTGTGACCAGAATTTCGGAAACCAAAATCTCCGGCTCATCGACGAGTCAGTTTTCCCACCGATACGTTGTACAACGCACTATGTACGATACGGCTGTGAAATAATAATCCTTTACAAACGTTGCCAGACTGGGGAACCGTGCGCCACTTCTATCTCTGCACACACATCCTGGCAGCCTGTTGGTGACCAACCCAACACCGTTAGCACTCTCTGCGTGTGTACGCAGCACCAGGTGTGCCTGTATGCAACGTTGTTATTTCATTAATATTTATTTGCAATAAATATAGAATGAAAAATATCTTCCAACCACTCGCATCCGACAACCGAGCGGTAGATGCACAAAATCACCAGCTCTCACCTGACTGTGCGACGACTCGTGCAGATCATGCAAATCGAAATGGCCTTCACACACATCGAACATGCAACATTTTCCACCAGCGCAAGTGGGTGAAGAGGTCAAAATACGATTGGAAAATTCTGCTCGCACACGACGCAGCATTGGCAATCGCTTTTGGTTCACTTTATGTTTTCCCTCGTTCGATATCGTTCGGAACACAGGTGCACACGCAAGCAGATATCAATAAAAGTGCCATACAAGTTTGGATATGTTTTAGTTCAACATTTTCAACATTCTAGCGTATGGGAAAAATCTAAGATGAATGTTAGAAGAGCATGTTTTCCAACAAGAAGCGTTGTTTTATGATAGAACACGTTATCCTTCATAAATTAGTTTTTCGCATCATTTTGTTGATGTATGCCTGGAATAACAGACTGAACTTTTGTCGGCGATGAGAAAAAAAATCACCCAAAATAACTGAGTGAAGTAAAATGTTTAGTAAACTTACATCAGTTTGGCACTTTAAAAACTAATCCGCCAGTCAGTTAGGTTGTCTTCCGGTCCTTAACCGAAACATAACCCATAGCCGTAAAAACCATTTATGTATGGATGTTTTTTAATTGTTGTGTTTGGGCTTTAAAATGTTGTGATAGGTTCTACATGGAATGTTTTTTCGATTGGTTTTAGTTGAGAGGCTCAAGGAGGGAGAGCAGTGTTGGGTGTATTAATTATATTTGGCAGGTTCAACCGCTCCGATGTTCTTTGGGCATGAAATAATGTAGCCAAGAATGTCCAAAACCCTGGATCGTACTCTTCAAGATGTTTTATTATAAAGATGCCTATTTCCAGAATGCACTGCAAATTATACACTACTCCAAATGAAGGAAGTCTTTACAGAAACGATGTTAGCACAGTATGCTCACTGGCATTTTACGGACCCAACAACATTTGAAGCAAACTGTAACATGTTTCAAAAGAAACAAAAAATACCAGTTTTTCACTCTTCATTGCCGACTAGCTTCAAATAACAGCATCTATGTTGGTCACGATGTTTCGTTTTTTCGACATATGTTTCACTGGAGCTTCGATTTTTAAGCTTTCTCCAGAAATGACAGAATACTAAAAAATCAAATTAGCCGAGTTTAAACACAAAGTGTCGCACAAACCTTTAACCGTAGTTGGTTTAATGTTTTGACCAGAACGGATTTAATGTTAATAAAAAAACTACTACTAACTTGTTCTGAACACAAAAAAAAACCACTCTTGATGATGTTTCGAAAAGAAAGTTGCTATCGTTTTTTGTTTTCTGCATGAAAGATCGTTAAAATGTGTCCAATGTTTTTTACGTATACGTTGTTTCAATGCTGGAAACAATCCCCTTGACTCTCTTGGCATGATTTTGTATTTGTTTGTAAAATCTGTTTATTTGGAAACAATCGAATTGAAAAAAACATTCTCTTCCACCCAGTGGCCGACATTTTTCATTATATTTTTATCAGTAACGCGGATCAGCATTCTACGGATGCAAATTAGTTATTCTTAGAAAATATTATCGTGGTGAAAACATTATTTTAACGAGCATTCCTTATCCATATCGTTTCTTCAACAATAACATCACAGTGTAGACTTAAAAACAGAATGGAAGTTTCCAGAAAAAAAAAACACTTTGCATTGGAAACGTGCTCAAATAGCGAATGCAACAACAATCCGCCTTTCGTCGGATTCCCAGTAACGATCGTTGTTGATTTACAAGGAGCACTAAAGCACCCATAAATTACCATCGTCAAGTCCCGATTTCCTGATCAGTCCATTCATCGAGGGATCAGTGCTTTCGTTCGGGCGTCCGGTTGGGGGTTTGGGAGGCACTGTCCAGCCCACCCGGCTGGACGAAAACCCACGAAGGGGTGGGATAAATCGTTTTCCACTTCGCATCCCGAGAGAGGGAGAACCCGAGCAGCATGCACCGATAGGATTCCATTCAAGGTCTTTCCATCGTCGTCGTGCTCGGACTGCATTTTGTTTAGTCACGTAAATCTATCCACCTTCCCTGCCCCGATCCTGTGTCCAACCACACGCAGGCAAGCTTCAGCTGCAGTGAATTAGCGCAAGCATCCGATTTCTGCCAACGGGCGTGATGGAATGCAGAAGCTCCTGCAACCTGCTTCCACCCGATGGTGGAAGAAGTGCAGCGGGTTGGAACTCAAACATAGGCGGCAGGCAGAGGAAGCTACAGATGAACCAAAGCTGACCATAGGGAGTTATCGACACGATTCAAATTATTTGCTGTACTTCATAGAATCTATTTAAAACCAAAGCTTTTCCACGCGCATCAAAAGAACGCTCATCTGAAATTTCCCGGTTCCGGACGCACGGAATCGGTATGCATTTTTCATCGACACGCTTGACATCTGCTACGCGACGCCAAATAGAACATAACCAAAAGAAAAAAAGGATCAAAATGGCGCTGCATATTCCACACTGAAACGCTTGGGAAAAGTGAGACCATTCGGTGCGTAATAATGCTGCTAATCAATTGAGATTGTAATCAAATTACAGGAAAGTCATTTCAAATCCCCGAACCGGGCAGGATTAGCCGATGTAATCGCCAGCTAATCTCTCGGTCTAGCCATGCACGACCACGGAAAGGTTAGAATTACCGTCGACGTGCTTTTAGTCCTACGCCACCATTCGACCATTCGGCAAATTTCGCGCTGGATGAGCACAATTTTATTGATAAATAATTGCAATCGGGCGGCGATGGAACCATATCGAGGAACCTTCCATATTGGCCCGCGCGAACCGCGGCAGATGTCGATTGGCGCTGCTTTTTTTTCTACGCTTCCTGCGATGGGCCAAAGCCAAAGGTCAGTTGTTCGGCCGCACACTAATTTATGATCCCTTTTTTGCGACCCCCGAATGCAATCGATTCGTGAGTGTTATTAATTAGTGCCGAGCCCCGAGGAACAGGGAGTCTCGAATTGATACATAAATTTTCGAACGCCTCTAAATCTCGCCGTTCGAGCATCGGCAAAATTTCGCTACCATAAATATTGCAATATCTAATGCCTACTCGCAACATTGCAAACGCTCACACTCTCTTTTTTTTCTTTTTTTTTCTTTTCCACAGGTAAATTGGAAAGCAAAACGAAAAACCTGGCCACGGGAACGCCGGATGACACTCGTGCAAACGGGCTCAAACCCGGCACCAGCCGATGGTAAAATGTAGCAGGGTTGGTAAGCCATCACCATAGAATGAAAAACAAAATTTTTATGCACACTGAAGGGGTTTAATTTATGGCGAATGTATCGCACATGCTTCCTCCATACGGGGTCCCTCCGCAGGCATGATGTATGATTTTAATGGCATCGCTCTTTCGATCGCTAATAAATTGATCGAACATAAATGCATGCATCCTTCACGTCGGTCCACCACGTGGGATTTCCCACCACCCACGAGAGGAGGAAAGTGCATCGTGAATAGTAGTTAGCCGCCAATAATCGGGTGATTACGAACAGGCTTACCAAATCATAGGCAAGCGGTCAGGCCGGTCGAGAACAGCGAAACCCGACACCGCACACCCGGGAATGGAATTGTTATGTAAGTTTGAGCGCGGGGGACGAAGCTGCCTCGGTAGTGAGAAGCGCCGGAACCGGATTCACACCGGATTCAAACCCGAGAGCTGGACGCAAATAACGCTTGTTGACCTCCGAAAATTTGCAACGCCACTGATTGACCACAAACAAGCGCATTAGGCGGAATAATTGCGGCTTTAGAATGTCAACCGGGTTGAGGCACCGATTCGGAATGAAATTAAATAAATGAATGACACGCCGATGCAGCAGGCGGTGGTCGGGAAATGTTCGCTATCGGTTTCATCGGCTGACCAATCATCATCGGCAAGTTGGCAGCTGACGATTAGCATTTCATTCGCAAGGGATGGTCCAAGAAAACTCGTCCCGTAATGGGCCGGTGGCTGTGGATGGCATTTCGTAGGTAACGAATGGCAGAGGCAAACGTACGCTTTCAAGAGCGCACGGAATGTCACCGATGGTTTTGCAATAAGGAATTTCAATTTGACACATTCGATGTAACTGAATTTCCACAAGAATTTCGCTTCCCCTCGAGGTCCTCCGAGCCCAAGCGGAACCGGGGGCAAATTATGCTAATTATTATCAACGTTGCGGATCAACGGTAGCGTGACCCATGAAGTGGTGCGAATGCCCGAATCCACGTTCACGCCATTTCTCCAACTCCGAGCATAAATCCGCTCAAACGGTTCCAACCAAAACGGATAGTGTGAGATTCGATCGCATTACAATGTCACCATAATGCTGTTGGCCTGTGAGTAAGGAGCGCAATATCCTCCCGTGGGACGGGGCGTTTTGAGTTGGATCACCGGTAAACGTGGTTGGGTTGCCCGAAGTGCGACGAATGCTTTGATGTTGAAACTTCTGCTTCATCGAACGGTCGCGTGACAGTAATTGATTGCCGGTGCATCGAATCATCATTACACGCAAATCGGTCGCGATAAGATCTGTAAGGTGCTGGCGGCATAAGGCTGTAAAGGGTAGGATAAATTGTCGATTGATCACCCGCCAACACCCCCCCCAATCGAATGATAGGGATCTAGGGGGGAGGCAAATGAATTGAGGTTCAATTCGATCGAGTGCCAATTAAATTACCGACAGCATAACGCGTCGAGCGCGAATCCACAATTCATATCGAGCAAATCGGAACGTCGTACCTAATGCACCGAAAGTGACAACAAAGTGGCCACAGGCGATGGTTCAGAGAATGGGATTAAGAAACAAGAAATCTACCTACCAAACCTCATACCTCGTCCAACGGCAAACAATCTCTGTGCAAGTTCTCAAATAACTCAGTCTATTATCTCGGTGTGTATTCGATCGATTGAGGGAGTGCGATTAATTACGCGACCGACCGAAATTCCAGCATGCCGTTGTTCATTCGTTAACGCCCAACCGGCTTCCACGAATGTGCGGTTTATCCGGTGTAGATTATTTGTTGAAAACGATCAGAACGGGGCTATAAATAAGGTGACAAATGATGGCGAGCGGGAAGGATTAAGCTTATAGTGAATCATTGCGCAATGGTATAACATCGCACAGATTATTCAGCTGAGGGATAACATAGCGCGAGAGTCTAAATAATTAAAGGGAAATATATTAAGCAGCGATTCGTTTGTTTATTTGTGCCCCTTTATTTGCGGAACAAGCAGTCTTGTATCATTACTACTTCAATGGGCTAAATTATCTCCCGTTTAAACTGATTTATTAATTTAACATCTACTTGTTCCAGTTCTATTTGTATCCTTCAGTTCGCATGAAAGCGATTCGAACAGATAAGCATGATAGCCACCTAATTCAACTACCTTACCCACATGCAGGCTTGCTCGTGATTTTCCAGTTCTATTGAATTAACTTTATAATAGAAATAACAGACTTTTGCCTCACATTTTCTTTTACTATTATTATATTGCAGTTTTAATTGTTATGTGTTTAGTAATAATAACGTCAACGTGTTCAATAATAAAAATGACAAATTCAGTTTTTTACCCTCCATGGTCTAATAAATTCTGAATTTCTCCCTCCATGATCCATTATAATTGTATGTTTCAATACCTATTTGCGACGAACTCAGGAACAACAAAACTCTTTAACGCCTACGACTTTACGAGTTGAACTCCAAATTAGGGTTTTCATACAAGTCTTACTATTATAAAACATTTAAATTTTTTCTTCAACTTAGAATTGAAATCTAACGTATATTACTTTTTTAAACATGCAAGCAAAATAACATAAAACTTCGTAAAATATAAAAATGTTCCTTATTGAACGAGATTTTTGACAAACTGACAGATTCAAGTTCAGTTGTTCCAATAGCAATTAAGTCAATGAAGATAGCTTCCGAAAGTTCTAAGTTTCCGAGCGAAAGAGCACTAAGTAATACAATAGTGGGGTTGTGTTTTAAAATCGTAATTTTACCCTGCCCCACATTCTTTAGAACAAATTGTGCATTGGGGAATGAGGTAACCTTACAATACAATTTTGAAAATTTTATATTCAAGAATATTTTAGAAAAGTAATCTCTTCACTATTTACTTTTACGTTTCACCTTTATTTGTTTACAAACATGGATTACACAAATCAAATAACATTGCTCATTTTCCTCGGAGAATCCAAAACCCTCCTTGAGCCTACCCTTGAACAGCACTTACGCGACCTTCAATGCTCGGCATGGTGCACAACCATATCACACGGTAAACAATAATTTACAGCCAACAGCAATCAGCTTAACGTTACAGTGTCACAGTCACAGCTCGGCTGGCAGCAACAATCGGTTCCGCTTTCCCCAGGCACGTCTCCTGAGCCGCGGCATCTGTCAATAATGAAGTACAATCATTTATGCTACGTACCACCCACAACGACATTCCACCCTCGGTCAGGATGCTCGGCATGTGCGACATAACAATCAGCACCATCGTCCAAAACCCGCCCGAAGCTTTATCAGCCGCCAGCTGCAGATGGCTTTAGGGCGGGAACGCAAACCCCGCACCAGGATGACGCGTTCGAACGTACACATACATGAATGTTTGTTAGATTCATAAAAGGGATTTTCCAGCCGGCTAGCTTCTTCCGCCCATCTCGAGTGGGGGTCGAATGTTTGCCATTACTGGATGGTAACCGGAGTCCAATCATGCGAGTCCATCTCTGTTAGCCACTCCAGTGCCCTCCAAGGGGCGGCCCTTTCACGCCGCGTGGACAAACATGATAAAGTTAACAATTAATTTTGGGCGAACATATGTAAGAAGCAGCACAACGACACCAGGCAACAGGCGTTCGGAGTCGACGCTTGACACCCGAACTGCGCCGCTGGTTGCAGTTTTAAGAAAAAGGACACCGAGCAAGTGCACGTGGTTTCCAGCCGGGAAACGGATTTGTCGCTAACATGTGCTCATTTTCCTTTTTTCAAACAACAAAAATATAATTCGGGTTTTGTCCACTTATGGCTAAGTTCGTGTACACGTCACATGAATACGGCTCATTTACGTGTGCGTGTATGTGTGTCAGCCTGGAAAGTGATAAAATCGCTCGACTAATTGGTGGACAAATGTTTTGCACTTTAGCACTTCATTTCGACACCTCACCCGTGGGTCTCCCGTACGGCTGCGAAAAGTTGCCATCCTCCCGGCCAGCCGGTCACGCAAGCAACATTCAAATCGTAACCCGTCGGTGCCACATTCCACCCGGCATTTGTGTCGACACTTCACATGCCCAACGGACGAACGCCCTTTTGCCGTATGCTTCGGTGCACCACGGAACGTGATGACATCCTCGGGCCCACCAGGACGGGGAGAGTTTGGGAGGATTTCGTTGCTGGAGAGGGGGTTGGGGATGGAAATTGGAACCCATTTTGAGGCAAAGCATGAAATATCGTAACAATCACGGGACGGAAGGTTTTGTACGCTCCCGAAATACGCACCCAGATTGGACGATCGGGTGCATTTAACGAATTTCCCATCTGCATCCAACTGTCTGCAGTGCGCTCACTCTCCCTCTCTCTCTCGCCCTAGAGTCCTCGCAGCCCCTACGACCATAAATAGGTGGTCGAACGAGCGGTCAAACAAGTGGACCGTACATACGAACGTGACAATATTGTTACACTGTGTGTACATAACATTTCTGGGCGGGTAGTAGTTTATCGATCGTATGCTGCACATTTCGTTTGGACGGTGATGCCTTGATAAAGCTTGAAAATTACAAAGGAATATAGAGCAATGTTGCCTAGCGCAGAACATATTGGTATTCCCGGTCGAGCAAAGGGTATTCATCTCATAATTTGGTCAAATTAAATTTGATGTATTTCATTTCATTAGATTACGCACTTAGGCATTTTAAAAAAATATCCTTTTTAATGACCTGTTTACGTTCAAATTTTTTCTTCTATTTTCAACAAGGAAACGAATAATTTTCCTAGCTATCAACAAGCGATCCATTTTTGATGTGAATCTTCAGCCACGTGGCGCAAAAATTGCAAGATCAATTCAAAGATAGGTGGGGCAAAGCTATTTTCCACTCCGTAATAGTTGTGACAGTTGGTTTAAAAAGTGTTACAAATATACTTGCATATAAAATATTCGCGAAATAATTCATTGGAAATTCTAGATCACAGTAAACAAAATTTCAACCAACTGTCAAAAATTTTCCCATGGTTTTTGGCTCGTTACAAGGTACACTGCGACCTCTTTACCATTGATCTTGGCATATTGGTGAATTTTCAATAACCTAACCACCCTTTATGGTTTTAAACAAATTTGTTCAAAGTACCTTTTTAATAAAGACTTTATTGTTTTTGGATCTGTTAAGCATAAAAAACTATAACATTTATTTCCTCTTTGAATCACCAAACCTTCCCCTGGAGGTTCTAATGATAATATGTTGTCAAACAGAGAATATTTTCATCTTTCACATTGCTGGTAAAAGTTGGAATGCACTCCAAAGAAACTCATTTGAGGGTGCAATTCGACGGAAGTTAAGATTTGACAGGTGCGAATCAATTGCCTGAACAATTTTCCGATATTTATTTCAATGACATTCGTGTTGGGCAAAAACAAGCAGATCATTGTTCTAAACTGCCCGAACGATCGAAGGTAATTTCCCCCACTTTGAGATCGCAATCGCTGTGTATCGCAAAACTCTGCCTCCGACGAATAACTTCCGGTCCGAGAAACAATCAACCGGAAAAAAATAACCGATCGAACCGATCGATCGGAACGCGCAGCTCGGTGATGCATTAAGTTTGATGAATACTTGAGATTATTTGCCATCCCATTTTGTATGTCCGCTGCGAAAAAGGAAACCCAATCTGACGCTGGCTTTCTGACGCTTAGAAGAAACGCAAGGCGGGAAAGCTTCCTCACGGGAGGGAGTATGCAAACTTTCGCCACACCCGGCCGAAAGGCGAAGATCGAAAATGTCTTTCCCGCGTTCGTCAAGCAATAGGCACGAACATATTTTCCTTCAACTTTCCCGAATGAGAGTCTCCGCCGACAATCCGCGCGTCTGGGAGCGCAACGGAATGGAACGGAGTAAAATCGACACCACTCCTATCCACGCCATCGAGGAAAGGTCCGGAGCGAGGAGCGACAGACAATTCTATTTCCTTCCAAGACGAAGGAGTAGAGGGTCTATGAAGAAAAACGGGTCGAAAACGTCTCGCGCCAAGTGACAAACATAAATGCAGACTAATTGCATTTCAAAAAACCCCTTCCACCGAACACCCGCCCTCCCTAGGTGGTAACGCGTCCGCAAATTTATCCTCCGGACCTCCATTTCGGGGCGGCTCGAACGTCTCGTGTGCGAGACGCTGTAAGATACGTAAAGCGGCGGAGACACACCGGAGGTAAGTTTTCCGCCCAGACGATTTTCCGCTTCACGGCGCGTCATTCGGTGATTGAATTATTTTGCGCATCGCAGCCAGTTCCAACCGCTTCGGCGCGGCCCCAGCTCGCTACCTCCGGTCGGGCAGATGAGGAATTAAAAAGAAAACTTCATCCTCCAAGCGCTCACTAGAACCGGGCCGGCTCCAAACAAACAGGAACTAGCACAGACAGCGCGCAATTGCGATTCCGCCAACCGCTCCCGCTGTAACTCCGGATGGCTTCGAGGTCTCCGGAACTAGAACTTGGCAACCGAGGGAATCTAAAGTTATGCCGATTGTCTTTGCCGAAGCCACCCGCGGGCGAACGCGGAAAGTCGTACGAACAAACTTTCGGTTCAAATTGCGTTCATCAACTTAAGTCACTCGATTCCCTGCCCGGCTCGATGTCACGCTGATTGTGCAGGAAAAAGCTGGAATATGCGGGGGGAAAGAAATTGCATAAAGTACCTTTTTTTTATTTGTTGCGTTACGGCATTAACAATTTATGGAAGTTTAGTTCTGATTTCTTCCGTCATTTCCGTCGGGAGAGAAAACTATTTCACCCATTTTCAATTTAAATATTCATCGTTCTACGCTTTCCGCCAAACAGTGGAATTGCTTCATTTTTCGGCTTGATTGTTAATAGTTTGAAACAGCTTAACCTCGAGGGTATACCGAAGGGAATGTTCGTAATTAAATTGTTCATAAATTTCGCATCCTGTTCCATTTCATCCCCCCTTCAAAGTAAGCTCCATTACTGCATTCACTTCCCAGTTGCGTTTTGGGAAAATTGCAACGTTTTGCAAACGTTTAGGTGGCACGCAGAATTACAGAGATTTTGCAAACCATTGACGCAGCCCAGCAGAAAAATTGTGATAATTTGTGAGCAATCCATTTGAAATTTTAAAAAACCCTCTCATCAAATTCCACACTCGAGGTGGAAAGAAGGAAAAATTTAACCAGTGCCTATTATACAATCCGGTGCATCCATTTTCCACTCCATCGCGTCGTTCGTCTGGGAGGTTGGATGGACGCACCGATGTTTAACAACAATGTTCGACAATTATCGGTTGCAAACGTCGTAAACAAACCGTTAACAACACACGGACCCTTTTTGAGCAAACGCAAGCAATAGCTGCAGGGGTTTGCGCCAACGTAGGGCGAAGGGAGTAAACGGGCCGGCCGAGACAAACCGAAACGGATTGGAGGCCCCGCACGAAAACAGCCCATTTGCTCGGTGCCCATTTTGCTGGCACTGCCAAAAAGGTGTTTTATTGCTACGAGCGAAATGAAAATAACTTCAGCCCAGGCGATGGAGGCGATGGAGGCGATGGAGGCGATGCTTGCGTATGCGGAATTCCGAGTTGTAGCGGGTGGCATCACGATACCCAAGTATTTTTCAAACACCCCAAACTGTGACACATATGCGAAAACAACCAAAGCAAACGTCTACCTACGCCGGTAACGTAAAACAAGACTTTTCAATTTAATCTGCCCTCTTTATTTGGTGGTTTAAATAAGTTCGTTCGCCTGAAAATGTTTCACTTTTTTTATGCACTGGCATATATTTTGTCTATCCTGATGATTTTCAGACAGACCCATGTTTCCCTTACATAAATCTATGATTAAAATAAATAAATATCTGAAGTAATGATTACATTACATCTTCACGGCGATCCAAAACTACGAAACTTAGGCGTCGAGACTAACTGCGCGGAAACGAAAAGACACTGCTAACCATTTTTTCGCTTTTTTCAAAGAGTTATTTACCTTTTGCATGGGACAGCGGCGAGAAAACTGACAGATTCTGATGGAAAAATCATGATGGCCGAAATTGTTATGTATTTCATTTGTCGGACAAACATACTACTAAAATTTTGTGTATCACAGGTGTACATGTGGTGTATCAAAAACATAAAGTAAAATTAGGAACACGAAGTACATATAGTAAACAACGATTGTTTTGGAATTTAACTTTCGAATAATGTGAAATCCTGTAGTCCTTCTAAGACCCATAAATTTGGTTAGACATTGTTATGACTACTTATGATGTTAATACAACTAACTAGCTACGTAAATAGACTATGATATGAACAACATATTTACATTCTACAAAGATACTCTTTTGGATTTTGGAAGTCTCCAGTTCAATGTACAAACATTTCACATGATTTTTCTATAAAAAAAAAATTGTTTAAAAAATTAAAAATTAAAATTAAAATTGTATGAAACGATCCAACATTAAAATTGTATGAAGAGACAACATACTAACGATCACTTTAAAGCAAACAAATGTGCAGTTCAGTGTAGTTTATTAGTTTATGTGTAGTTTAGTGTTTCAGTGTAGTTTATTCTTTAAAAAACCATTCAACCGGTTGTGTCTGTATCATTTTAGCTCAAGTCAATTCCGACTAAAACATTTTTTTTTTTCTATCGTTTTCTTCTTACTATGTTATCAGAAGTTAGTTTTGAACTACGCTCGGATTGTGTTTGGTATTTTTTATAATGTGTCGTCTACTTTCCAGTTTTGTTTTTTTCATTACCACTAATTTGGATCACAATAACAAACGCGATAATTTTTATTTTTTTATTTAAATTTATTATATCGTATATGTGCATAGTAAAGTATGTGCATTGTTTAGAATTATATGTGAAACTTCCCTTATCCTTCCGAAAAACTATTCAGCACATGCAGTACAATTTGTTCCATCCCATTTACCCACGATGATGAACGGGCCTAAATGTGCTGAGCGAGTTGGTAAAAACAAAAACGAACCGGCAGCATCGTTTTTCGCGATCAAATCGGCTCGTCAGTTGGCCGGAAGCAGAACATATTAATTTCATCGCCTCGCCTGGCCTCGCCTCACTGCGCCTCCAAGGCTTGCTATCAGCAACGGATGCAACGCACATGCGCCGATTGCAGAAACAAATGGAAATTTTGTTGTATTTTCTTTTTTATTTCACCGAAAATAAACACACTGTTAAACGGTTAAACACTACTATTGGTTCATAGTTGCCCGTTTGGCACGCGGCCGGAGAAATGTGACACCTCGTCGCAAGCGAAGAAACGCACAGCAATATATTTTATCAACGTGAGCGAAGTACGTGTGGCGGTGTGGGGAGGATTGGAAGCTGTAGGATGAATAAAACAAAATACTATTTATGCTGCAAACAAGGACAAAATATTGTACCCACAGTGTCCATAAACGGAGCACAAAGTTCACAGTGTAGAGTGGACGAATGAAAAACCATTACCCAAACTATCTGGATAGGCAGACAAATGAGTGGATGGGAATATGACCAGAATGTATCCCCACCGAGGCTTCTTCCCTGACCTCCCCCCCCTCCTCTCCCCCGTCAACCAACACTACCGGGGCATCCACAAGGGGAAGTGATGTAAATTTTTGGAAAATTTTCTCCAATCAAACGGTACCGGAGCAAAGGGGGAAACGAAAAGGAACGACCGGGGCGGCAGTAACTCGGCGGAGGCGAGTGAAATTTATTGCCAACAAATTTGCGCAACGGGTGGTGGTGAGTTGATTTCATTGAATTTATATAAATATTTAATTACCGACTGCGCTATACGGTGATGGCGTTTGCAGCAAACAAAAAAAAGAGCACCGATACGCGGCGTGAAATAAATTGCAAACGGAACGGACGAAAAGGGCAGTAACAAAAAACAACCCGGCCTACCAAACCTTCACGCAACTGGATCATTATTACAGCGGGGTGGCATATCAGCATGGAAATAAAACAAACAGCACGTGCGTGCGGGTTTTATGGGGATTTTTAGGTTTTGTTTTTGTTAAGGCACACAAGAGAAACACAAACCGAAGAAAAGAGAGACAAAATAGCATGTTTGTTTAACAGAAAATACAAAACAGCGAAAGTTGCAACGAAATGCATCAGCGACCCGAAAGCCTCCCCGGCGCATGGTGGATGTTGCAACGGGAAGGAAACATAAATATACCTCACCAAACATTTGCGTGTCGGCAGCCCGAAAAACCCCTGGTTGAGGCTGGTTGCGAGAGAAAGTGATTTCCCTCGCCGTTTCTTTTCGGTTTTCCATTTCGCAACTCTGGTGGTTGCCGGTTCTGCGAATATTTTATGTACCGATTGTGCAATGGGCTGCAGCAAAACCCTATGACTTAATCCGATCGGGTGCATCAAACAGCAACAATATGCCTACCAGCTGCCCACCCCCGGCCCCCGGGTGTGTGGCCGTGGCACATTCCCCACACACAACTTCCGCCCCGTTTTGCATAGCGCCAGGTACGCCACACACGGATTTTGATTCCACCGGAACGTGCTCTTTTTCTAGTCTTGTAACTAACTGTTTGTTATTATGCACAAACCCCCGCCCCCTCCATTCTGTCTGTGTGTGAAATGCGCTACTACACGTACTGTTTATTTATACCTCCGTGTTTGCAGAATCGGCGTGCTTGGCCGTTTAAACTAGAGTGCTTTTCGAATCTTGCCCTTTCTTCTGCCTCGCCCGTATCTTTATCACCTCGCACCGGCGACGAGGTAGCTTTGGCTATGGGTCGTAAGGATTTACCGGATATGGCGCACTTACACACACACACACAGACAAAAGCCGAAAGGACACAAGACGAGAGTGAAGTCTCATTTCGTCCCGCTCGTGCCGCGCGCGAATCCCTTTGAAGATCAGTTGTTCCGTCGCGTCCTGGCCAGACGACTTATGGGCATACGCAAACCCTGGCGAACGATAGCGAAGGAATTGCAGACGACAACGACGACGACGACGACGATGACGTGACGTAATTTATGGACCGCTGGGTTGAATATCTGCCCGGGTACTTCCTTTCTTCGGTTGGCAAGAATGTTTCACTTTTATGTTCGCTCGCTGTTTATGCTACTTCGCATCCACACTAAAGCTCCAATTGTTCGCTAGGCGTTAGGCCACACTCACTCGGGTGGGTTTGATTATGATAAAGTGAACAGTAAAGAGACGCTCGGTGTTCAGTCTGCCCGACGAGGTAGCGGGATCGTCCGGGTACGACCGACATTGCTACTTCGATTAACCCCTTTTGGACGTAAAGTCTAGGGGCCGGCAAACCAACGGAGTGAGAATGTGCAATGTGCCTCTTTCTTTCGTACCATCTCATCCGGCGCCTAATCGAACACGTACTCGACGCCTTGCATTGCGTCCATGACCCACGCAACATCGTCAGCGCCAACAACGAATGGCATCACATTAAACGGTTACGTTACCGCCTTCCTTTAACCTTGCATCTTTGGCACCCCTGGTTTGTCAGTAACCCGCAAGCTGCAGCACAAATATCTAAACCCTTGAAGGCAACGTTTTTCTTAAGCTTATTTTTGTGGTAATAAAGTACAGCTGATGCATGGATAACTTTAGAAGCATGGATAATACTTAGAAGAAGTGTTTTACTTACATAAGAATTAACAAAATTTACAATTAATTAACAATAATCGAAAATAAAGGATTCTTCAGGGAGCAAAAACAGTCAGACATCCATGAATTTTGAAGAAAATTTCTAAGGTTGTTTGACGGTTATGCGTTTCTGTTTGAAACTCAAATTTTATTAATTGCCCCAAGATATTGCATTGTGACAATACATTTTTAAATGAAACTAAACAGAAAAACACATTGAATTTAGATAAATACTAGAACTGATAAATGATTTTGACTTGCCTGGTAACTTCGAATCGCAATAACCTTTTTACGAAACGATTCCAACAAAGTGAATGTGAGATTTTTACATATTTATTGAAATGTTCATTTCTATAAACTCCAAACAAAAAAGTCTCATTGACATTGAAGAAAAACATGTTTTGAGCAATGTGTTTACTTGAGTAAGTAAAAATGAATTGAGTTACCAGCCCTGGTTCTATACTGCGACTGTAAATAAAAATAAAAACTAAATTAAACTTCAAATATAGCTTCTTTTTTATTCTAGCAATAACTTATCCTTTGAAAAAAGAAGCAGTTAACAATAAATGTTTACGAATTGATTATACCAATTTGTTGCCCGCGTAAAGTGCTGGATTAAAAGCTGTTTGTCGTTCCGAAATGTATTCATAGATTCAACAGAATATCCAGTCATGAATTATGACATTAAATGCTGAAATAATTCTATAATAGTTAGATATAATAGAGTTCCGCTAAATATATAGCAACTCAATGAAAATAAAATTTAAATAATACAGCTGGACTTGAACTTGTACGATAAACTCGAATAACCAAACACAACGAGTTTTGAACCTCGAATCATATTTTAATTACTCTGTTATGTAAATAAGGTTATGGGCAAATGTTTTTTGTGTTTTTGTACTCTAATACTTGTTATGCCTTGAAGGGTTATGAGTGGCACGAAGTATTGGCAGGCTGTGAAGCTTCACATAAACATGGTAAATACATAAGCATTGGAAAATAGGAAGCCGGGTTGGGTTAACGGTATTCTAAGAAAACAAAATCTGTTTGATATAAGGGGCTCATAAACCTGAGAACGTACTACTTTCAATTATATAGGAAAATTATTGATTAAAAAATATCATGTCTCTTTTTTTTACTAGAAGAATGCAGAAATAATTGATTTATTTTTGTGATAGAATTCTTTGGTTTTCAACTAAAGACAAATTTTCGAACAATTTGTTAAGTGCAACAAATATTAGCTTATTCATTTCCGTATGCATATTCCTTTTCCCAACAAACGTCCCAGAGTACAATGCTCAAAATGTAGCAAAACGTTTTTCGTTTGTAAACTATAACCTTTACATTACCTTCTGTCTAAATGACTTGTTTACTCCCGTTTATACGTTTCCTAACTATTTGCATTTCTAGTGGCAGTGAAAAAGACTAACTGAACGTGAGTCTGATTGAAAAAAACTTCCGACGAAAAACTACCGCTGAGGCATTCGCAAACGTTGCAGCATCAGTCCCGTTAGGCTCTGGTTGCAGTGCCCATCGTCCGACCAATGTTGTGTGTTTACGAGCGTGTCTATGTGTGTGGGTTAGCATAACGAGTAGCACACACTGTAACGAAACAGAACTGAAGACGCAGGCAGTTCTTTGTGAGCTCGAAATGGATGGAAAATTACGCTCCAATCGAGAAAAATGGGATGGCTACGGTCAACGTTGACCAACCTACGGAGTGTTGTGTGCAGCTTGGAAGAGCCACAAAAAAGAGTTTGTTCCTTTTCCACCGAGAAGTCCCGGTCGCTATTTGAACCGCAGGAAAGGCTGCTTGGAGTTGTAGACAGCATTTTGCGTTCTTACAACAGCCGGAACTCGGGCGCTGACTGACGGGTAAAGTCAAACGATTTTCCAACCTTTCGGATCCACGGCGCTTCGTTCGTACGACGAAGGACTTGCAATGCGGATGGGTGATTTTTTTATATTTATTTTCTTTTTGTTGCAGTGTTGTTTCCGAGCGAGGTTTTCTGTTGCTGTTGATTTTGCCCCTGTGCGCTTGGTGGGAAGTCTCCGTCGCTTTGCATGCATTAACTTTCCCGCTGATATGCTTCATTCCTGGAGAACGGGCAGCTCAACATCTCCTCATTGCTCACTGGCAAACGATGGACACTTTAATATTCAAATTTTATCGCTACTCCTCCTGGAGCTCAGTTCAAATGCGCCACAAGAACAATCTTCTCGGACAATGCAATCTTTAAATCATCTTACTGTCGTTTAATTTTTCTTTCCCGTTCACCCGGTTGGAGCACTTTTCGTTGATTATGCCATAGTCATTAACCTCATTTCTTATGATTGCAATCGTTGCAAGTGGCCAACGCACGGAACGGAAAAAGTGCTCGACATATTCTGAATTCGGGAAGAATAGAAATGATTAGTGGTACAGTGAGCGATGACGGTACGAACGACCCGATGCTTATGGCCAATGGGCTAGTTTGTACACTTTTTGGCATGCTGTCAACGGATACTTCATGTAAAACAGGAACGAGCGGAATTAATTACACCGTCCAATTGCGGTAATGAGTTGTGTTTCGGCGGCAATTTTAATTTTACAATGGAAACGGATATTGCAGCAATTTGGAGACGCTCCAATCTATCGCCATTTTATGGCGACAGTAGATAAAGGAAGCACAAAATGAATTACTCCTACCGTGAGAGGACTCCACCGCAGGGGGATGTCATAAAAACGGCTCCACGACTGGAAGATACAGAAAGAATTGAAAGAATAAAATGATAAACAGTAATTTTAAATTGAAGAATGTTACAGAAGCCGGAAAACCGTTGATTCAAATTTTATTTCTATAAAATTATAATTAAAAGTTAATAATCACAAGTAAAAATAGACATCATAAAATAATTACTTTTCTAAAAATCAGAACAAAGCACTTTAACTCAAAACAGGAAAAGTTTAACTGTTCTAGGGCACTTTACTCACGGAAATAAATCAGAACTATTATAATGAAACATTTGCAGGTTGATGCAGGCGACAAGAAAAAAGGCTCCAAAGCATAAATTAGTAGATGAACACCTCCATCTAGGTATAAAGAGATAGATTGAAAATATTTCCAATGATATCGATAGGAAAGTGTAATAGAAATTCGGCGTGTAATACGTCAGTTTAGATTTCATGATAAGTCCCACCGCGTCGATCAAATTAGGTTCTGCATCGAGCTACCTTGCCAACTTTTCACGTTTTCGCAGGTTGCAAGTCCTACTCCAATTCTATCCCCAAACCGAAAATGCATTTCCTATACCTTTGTTTCCGTAAGCCCTGCGAAAAAAAGGCAGAGAACAGGAAAACGAGTAGAAAAGGAAAAAATGGCACAACGTGTCAAGTGGTTGTCGGTCGAACGCCGCTAATGCCGGTGCTCGGTTGCAGCACGCCTAATGCACAACTTCAGACGGTGGGTGCGTTTCAGGTGCATTTGTCTCTTTCGTTTTCTTTTTCCGCGACTCCGCACTGAAGGTTTTCTGTTTTTCAACCCACTGCCCGAGCGCGGTTCAACAAACTCCATTCGAAGTCGGTGAACCGTACCTAGCGATACGAGTGTGAACGTAACCGCCCAGCAGGCGTCTGCGGGCCCGCCGTGGTTTGCGTCAAGTGCACGCAGCCACAACCAGATGAAAGTGAGTGGCTACCCGCTAGGCAATTTCGAGCAAATCGTCCTCAAAAACGTCCTCCATGACACAAACATCGAGCAGTTTTGTATGGTGAGGAGGACAAGGAGGACGATTGCTCGAAAAACGTCCTCCTTTTGTTTCATCCCCATACAAAAATGGAGGACGTTTGTTCGCGCGGAGGACGTTTTGAGGACGATATTTCGAGCTGCCTAGCGGGTAGTGCACGTCGGCTGAGGCGCAGTTGGTGGGTGTGTCGCCAGACCGATGCTTATGCTTCAATACCTCGATCGATGGCAGCCGGCTAGTCATTCTCATCCGTTAATGACGCTGGTTGATGTAAACAACGATAATGATGCCGATGATTTGAATCGACATACTCAGGGTAAATAATTCTACAAAAAGCTTTGAATACCAATAATAAAACAACGGCATTCATGCCACAAGGATCGCGAACTTCAACAGTCAACATTAATTGAGTGATGTTCCCCGAAACTCTGGATGACCTAACACCATGACACTTTTGCGGTGGAGTGCACTCGACGGCCTTTGGAATGTGCACGGTACACCATCACTGGCACCTGGAAAACGTCGGATCCCTTTGTGGCACCAATCAACCAAATGAAGCCTCCATTGATAACAATGAGTAGGAAGTGTTGAAAAACAATACAGCTTCACACTCAATAGAATACATGGAAGCTGACAAAACCGCACGTTTTAACAATAGGGGCCAAATCATCTGCTTCAATGTTTAATTGAGATGTCACCCGAATGACACTGCACCAAGCTCTCAACAATGTGTTTTGGGAGGTTATTTTAATGAACAAGTAATAAGAATTTACGAAATTGCAATTCTAGATAGCTTTTATTGTTGCTCAAGTTTGTACGTCTGTTTAAATTTAAAATAATGTAAAAAAAACTGGCATTAAAATATCAACTAACATGCAGGGTGCAGTAAATTTTAAACTGATTGTTTCTCATCTTTGCGTCGACATAACATACTAAATTTGACAGCACTGGAAAGGTTATTTTGTTTGGTATTCTGTTAGGTGAAATATACAGGAACTACTACACATCGATATCGAACTAAAAGAGCAATCAGTTAGCCGCCATAAAAAAAATCTATGTTGGTCAACCTATTGCTTGCTTGATTGGACATCGTTGTGTCTGCTAATATTTGTTTTATTATATTTAATACAATAACATTTCCAGTGCTGTCAAATTTATCAGAAAATTGTAACGCAAAGATGAGAAATGATCCTCAACCCGTCCTCTGCTTGACATTTCAATGAAATCGGTTTTTCATAACAGGATTAACTGAAATTATTCAGAGTTTTCGATTAGTTATCACTCGATCACAAATTCAAGACTAGCGAATGAAACCGTGGTCAGAAAAATAATATTATCTCAATTTGCTGGCCATTGCCGCCACTGCTAGCAACAGGAACATGTTGCAGGAACAGCAAACCACTGCAGAGTGGTTCGTTTTGACCACACATCAAATGTGGAGAGCAAACCGTCTTCTGTGTGAGGAGGAAATACAGTGGACACAAATTCCAACCCCACCAGGAACGGCAATGGAAAATCAATCGGAAACCACAATCACGCACAATCCATCCGGTGCGATATGTGCAAATCTTGCAAATCTCGAACAGCCAACCTTCGCAGTCTGGCATTTGGCCGAAAAATGAGATACCGGGGCGGCTTGGAATTTATCATGCGATCCGGTCAGTGCGTGCGCCCATGAAGTCAGTGAGTTGCGGCTAAATAGAGATGGAAGCGAATATTGGGACGACACATTTGGAAATAGCGACCAAATTCGTTGAATGCACTCAGTCGAGTCCGGTTTAGGCATCATCCTAAGGTGGCATCGCTAAAGCGGTAATTAGTATGCCCCGCCAGAATTGTCGGGTTCGAATGCACGGCGACGTCGGGTCACCGTTTCGGTGCAATGAAATTTAAACGTACTCTAAGCCAAATCGTTACAGTTCGCTCAGCATACAGCTTACCCAAATGAGGTTTACCGGGGCCCGGTTCGAATCCTGCAAGCTGTCGAGGGACAAATGGGTGCATTCTAATCCGGACGGCTACCGCCAGCATAATTTCGACCGATTCTCCGCAGTTTGCCGGGTGCCGGAACCGTTGTGAACACCTGCTTGTGGCCACGATAATCTGACACATGCTCAACAGCGTCAAGGATGGGTAGAGGCCGGACAAAATGTACCATACGGTAGTTTCAATGGGGGAAGTGACGGCTTCATAGGAGCATTTGTTGCATTCAGGGATATTCGATTTCCATGCCATCAAAACCACGCTGGCAAAATCAATCTTTTGCGATCCAACTGACCCACTTTTATTGGCACTCCACCTTGGGACCCCCGGCCTACCCGCAAGATGCATAAAGATTGGCTTTCGTTGCAACGCCACCAGAACGTTGCAGCTTAGGGAAAGTAAACCAGTCCTTGAAGCGAAAAGGGAATAGGACATAATCATCCAGTGAAAACGCGTTTAAATTCACCCTAGAGCATATAATTGACACTCAACCCTCAAGCTGGAGACTAGATCGTGGTGAGGGATGTGGTCCACGCTCGGCAGAACTGCGTTGCACGATAATGGCGCGAACGTAAAAACAGGTCAACTCTCATTTTCCGTCAAGCGACCCCCTACCCTATTGAGGTCCGACGTGAAGCCTTCCCTCCACCCTGTAATCTAATTGACACTTTGAAGGCTCACCTTCCCTGCTCCGATAGATCGATCGATTCGGACCGCTTGGAGAAAGGGAAAAATAACCACGGGGAATAACTGCCGGGAAAAATGGACCAAACTCCCCGAAGGAAAAACTCGCACATCAATTGGCCAATGGGTGCCCTTGCAAATGCAATTACAATGGGTCCACTTTCGCTGTCCAGCATTCCCCATTTTCCGTGCCGCAGGATGTTACGACAACCCTCGTACACTCGTCGCATCCAGTCCCTTTCCTCCGGCGAAACTTTGCACTCCGCCGAGTCCGTAATGATAATAATCGGTTCGCAGTCGGAAGAAAACTATCGCCAGCCGGAAGAACGAAGCGAAACGGTCACGAGCGGGTCGGGAAAACTTGGTAGACCGCAGCTCGGTCGGGTTGGGCAAAGCTGGACCAACAGTGCTCTACCTAGACCGGTTCGGTTCCCTTCCGGCGCCAAAGGGCGACTACTTCACACGCAGAAAGAAGAAACCCAGCCAGGCCGGTTCTTTGTGTGCTCTAATTCGATCCGGTTTCGATTACGGACACCTCCCCTCCGTGGCCGCCCTTTTAGACGTGGCTCCCTTCGGAATGTAGGGTTCGTACTTTCATTTTTCCACCGTGCCACCTAAGTCAGCCTTCTCGGGCACTCCCGGCGGGCGAAAGTGAAAGGAACGTACGGGCTGATGTTGGCTAGGAGTTTTCTTGTGTTTGATTTAACCATCGAAAACGCAGCTGATGCCAATGTGCAGATTTCCAAGCTGGAATGATATGTTGTTGAGTGGTCGCTAATACCCAACGAACACATGTTTCGCACGCCTTGGTACACGCTGGTTAGGTGTCCAACCTTCTTCTAAGTTTCCCCCCTTTGTATACTATGTGTGCTCCTAAGCGTACGAATTTACTTCAGCGCTGCGAAAAACTTTGTCTTCCCGTAAATCCATATCTTCCACAAACAGCGAGTTCATTCGTACGCCACGAAAGTTGAAGAGCTGCTCCAAACCAAGCTCATAACACATCGCGCACGGCGGGTTAGCCGGGTAAATCTCGACAAAAGACGGAACCAAAACTTCCCGTGGCCGCACACCGGAAAACAACAAACCCTGCCCCCGGGAAGCACCAAGTAAATCTAACTTCCAACAGGATAAACCACTCCGACTAACGTAATAACGCGCTGCGACACAAAACGTCATCGCTAGTGTGCGCGCCTAGGACACAAATTTTGGCCACCAATTCCTGCTGACACGAGCGTCGGCAAAAGTGTCAACGTTCGTTCCGAGTAGATGCACCCTTGTCCCAACCATTTTCCCTCTTCGACAGAAAGCGTGAAATTTGCATCCATTGCATTTCTCATCGTGTGGTTTTGGGTCCCATTTTGTACCCCGGGCCATCTCCTCGAGAGGTTGTCCTGCAGTCGAAGCTGGTTTTTCCTTTGATTATTCTAGGCAAGGACAGGTCGCTGAAGGACAAATGGAGCCCCTCCCCGGACTGGGGGGATGGGGAAAAGAACGAAGAAACTCAAACGCAAAACACCGACCGGAGGACTTTCTTCAAGAATTCGCATTCGTCAGCCGCGGCGTCTTTCGCGCGAAAGAAGCGTGAACAACGGTGTCACGGTACAGTGCCTTACTTGCTCGGCCCGCGGGGAAAAAGCGTCGCAAAGTCGGGAACATCGCGGCGTTTGTGAGCTGAAAGCCTGAAGAGTAGACTTCAAATTAACAAAAACTCTTACTCCTGGCACTGGAAACGTCGGTATCCTGGTATCCTCCCATTCATCCGTCCTTCAGGAGTTTTGCTGCGGGAAAATCTATGTCAGCGGTTCCACCAGGGGGCTGGGAAGTTTCCCCCAGGAAGGCTGGTCCGCGCCTTAGACTGAGTGTTTCGTTTCGTACAGCTGCAGCGCCTAAAGCAACTGGCATTTTGGAGTTGGATTTCATTTCTACTGCCTTTCCCAACTCTTCGACGTGGATCGAGGTGGTACTGGGTGACAATTTATCGCCTTCAGCTGGGTTTTCTCCGCTCCCCTGAACCACCCGGGAACCATCATTTCCGTGAAGAAAAGATGATCCGTATGGCTTGCAAAGGAGCTCTTGGGACATTGGCGCTTGGCTATACCCAGGAATACCCGTAGGACTCACCGAAGGTGCCAAACACCACGACAATACCACCGGCAAACGAATGTTTTGTGCCATTCAGCCAAAGCCAAACTCATTAAAATCTGTCATCCAGTGCGACTCTGGGCCTTGGGTTCTGTGTGAGTTTGCGCGACGCCTCACCGAGCGCTCGAGAGAGATGAGCCAAGCCGAAACGAAAAGGCCACGCTGAATGCAGATGATATCGAAGCTTCGTTCGTAGACTTCGCGGAGAGCCCAACATCAGCGTGGGGTTTTTCGCGCATTGAGTTTCTCGAGCAAAAAATAAACCGCTAGAACACAGAAGAAAAGATGTCCTTCCGCAATCGCACAATCACAACAATCTGGCGTCGAATGGCGAGAAAACTGTTTCCGAAACGAAGGACCTACTTATCAAACACCCCACACCACCGACGGCGACCGGCTTGGGAAGTCACATAAACGGCTTTTCTCTGCTACTTTTGGCCCCCTGATCTTTGTCTGTTTTCCCCCAGTACGGGGATTCCTCCTGCGAGCTGCTCTGGTGCGTGGGACAATGAGTCCTTTGAATGCGCGCAAAAGTTTTGAAAAGCGGATAGGATACCGGACCGGGAGTCCGACAAACCGCGACCAAGTCTTGGTGGAGTTTGAGATGTGCAGCAGGTCTCTCCCACCCCTCGTCGTACCGTCCCGGGAATACAAGCTTTCCCGAAACTTTGCGCTCGATTTTAAATCAAGATAATGAAATTAAACAACACAATTTCAAAGTTTAATTGGAATACCGGACGCGTGCCGGGGCGATACAGAGAGAGATAGAGAGTGAGAGAGAGAGAGAGAGAGAAAGCGACTGGGGAATGGGATCTGGCGACACGGACTAACCGCTTGACACAGCCGACCCTTCCCGGTATTCTGGTGGGTGTCAATTGGTGTCGGTTTCAGTGGACGGTGGACGCGCTCTCAAGTTTCTCCCCGGAACTACCCGCGGATGCTTGAGGCTATTCCCGCGTCCTGGTGGACGCGCCCTAGCAAAAGCCGCCATGATGGCCTGAACCAAATTAACCAAGAGGAAGTTGACGGTCGTCAAACGGCATTACGGCGAAGGGTCCAACCCCAGTCAGTGACGGCTGGACCACTTTCCACCGAAACGGCTTCCCCATTCGGTGGCAGCTTCTCAAGCTCCAATAAGTTCCAGTGAAATTACCTTCACAAACCCGCGGCCAGCCAAGACGCTGGGCTCGTTAATGATGCCGTTGAAAACGTCAACCAGTTCATTACGCTTTCCGGCCGGCGGCGACGGCGCGAGTACAGAGACTTTAGACCTTCCCGCTTATGTACCGCACCGAGTCGCGAGTACCACTTCCGTTGAAACCTTTGTTTCTCCCGCCGGGACCGGGGGAAAATCGATACACCGTGAGGAGCGAGTGCTTACGAAGTGCTAAATAATCATATCCGTTTGCGCGTTCGCCAGCGGCACGACACACTACACTGGCCAGTCGTCGAGCTGGGGCAAAGGGATTCAACAATGATCCGCTTGTCCTTTTCCGGTCCGGCGCGTTTATCTTCCCTGGTTGTCTGCATTAGCATTACAAAGAAAAGGCTGGTTGAAGGATGGCGCTGAAGAGTTCAAGGGAAAAACTCCTCCTCTGAAGCGGCCATCAAAGAGCTGTCTCCTTTGGTTTCGTTGAATCAAACATTAGGAAACACGTTTCATCTTATCAATTGAGATAAGTAAGCGTTGGATTTCGCCGTGCTCGGATCCAGTGCCATTGTCAAGCTTACCAAGAAGTAGAAAGTTAGCTTACCATCATAGGTTGTGTTGTAGGAAGGACTATTATTAGAGTATCTTAAGATTTGAGAATGTTCGAGCTTCTTGTACCGAATAGTGCTTACGGCGGAAATCGTCGAAATCTTCACGTTTAACCCTTAAAGGCACGTCAAAAGAAGATCCAAACCTACTAACGCGCTCTAAACACGCGAGTTATTTGTTTAGTGAAAATCAACGAAATTCTTCAAAAGTAAAATTTCCAAATCACTACACATTACAAAGCTCTCATAAAGATAAAAAAGTTCTCATAAAGATACCATTGTAAAATAAGTCTAAAAAACTAAGTAACTCTCTTTCTCCCACTAGAAGATGTAGTGCAACATAAAAGAACAAAGAAAAGTAACAAACTGTTGAAGAGATTCAACTAAAGAGCATGTAGTTTTTCAAACTATTTTAAAATATTGTTTGTGGAGACACCCCAAATACTTGTTCCAAACAATTAAAAATAATTTTGAACACGATTCTTTGATTAAAAATAAAAAATAAATGCATTTCTGATATTAAGCAAAATTTAGTGGAGACATCAAATCCCTGTTCGTCCATGTAATTTAATCATCATCACAAAACACTCCGTTGGACATTGTAGCGAAGTTTCCACTCTTACTTCTCAGTAACAACAGTAATTATTTAATTTACACATTACACATTTTTCTTAAACAACTTTCATTAAATAAATGGCTATAAATTAATCTTTGAGCCTCAATTACGTATTTCATTGAATAATTTTCTGAAAAACAGGTTTTACACTCATATTTTGTTAAATATTTCGTTCGTCGTGACCATACGAACAAAAAAATGTTTTCACGGTTATACAACAGCTTGCATGAGCTGCAAAACAGGCATCGTCTACAGTTACGTACGAAATAAAACAGTCAAAGAAATGATCGAAAAAGCAAGGTCACCACTTACTCATGTACTCTTTTAATGGCATCAGTCGGTACAACGTGTCGCAAAATATTAACAACCAGATAACTTACATGTTTGGGGTTAAATATTAACCACAGAGAGATATGTTTAACTTCGGTGCAGCGGTTTACACAATCACCCAACATATGCTTCCTACCTTGTAACTCCCAAAAACCACCTTCCTCGTTTACCTTCGATTGTGTTCAATAGTTTATTTCTTGTGCTCCAAACCTCCCTACTCAGCCGGTTGGTGTTGTCCTTCACACAATAATTTGTCAACACTGACAACGGACAAGATTTGCAGGCCACAGACAACAGCTACCACCCTTAACAATAATCACCCATCGTCGGCAAAGTCGACTAGGCCGTTTTTTCACATCTCCACGCTTTACGCGTCTGCGGTTTCCTTGCTCACCCGTGAAAATTACAACCACAAAACAATTATGCTTTCCATTGCCAACAGCGCGCCGGTAGCCTCGTGGAAGGTGAGCAAATATGTTCCCAGCGAGCAGGTAACCCATTCGTGGATAGCATTCCATCCTTTTGCCACTGATAAAACATAGCTACGGTCAAAACAATTTCGGACTTGTTGTTTTTTTTTGCCCCTCGCCACACCTTCGGTGGGAAAATTACCGCACCCTTCGCACGCCGGCTCACTTTTTGCACCGAGCCGTGGAATTTTCGGTGCGTCGGAATTGACGGTGGCCAGCCAATAGAGAGGCTAATAAACTTTTCGCTGGTGGTATTGAAAATGAACCGCAAGAATTGTGGTCGCGCCTTTCCGCTCCCGGCACCCGCGCAAGGGTGGGAAAATTCGGAAAATTGCAACGCACCTGGCCATGGCGTCTCAAGGGCACCAGAGGCTTTGTTATTGTTGGTCAGTAAAAAAACTAACCTTTGATAATTTGATAACGGTCCACACAATAACCTCTGCCATCGTTGAAATGTTACGCAATATGATGGTTTTAGATCACAAAAAAAAATTAAATATGTGAGTGATATTTGTTCAACCAATGCCATTCAATATTTTCCTATATTTTTTTTACTTTTTTTGTTATAAGAAATGTACGTGAACAAACATGTTTAACACGTTGACTGCCATGTCACCCAAAAGTGGGTGATAGCCAAAATCAGTTCTAAAAAGTTTTGTGACCCATAAATAAATGAAAAAGCGACATAAAAATCATGGTAATATTTTATATCAATTCTTTGCGAAGCAAAGTTTTTGCTTAGCCTTCAAAAATCGTTTGTTTAATAAATGTTATAAACAAATTATATTGAAAAAGATTGTTCCAAAAAAGTGTACTAAAAACGCTTGGTAGTCAACGTGTTAGAAAAAAATTACACCATAAATCACAAAACATAATGTTCTCAAAGTTCCCTTTAATAAAGTGCATCTTTGATAACGCAACGACACACTAGGACGCAATAGGATAATGACGCTTAAGTCAGAAAGGAATAGTAATGTAATATTCTGAAATGTGCAACTCTGAAAATGATTTTGGATCTTTTTTTACATACGGATCCTTCTACCAAAATTATGTTATCATCACAGGTGCAGCCATTATGCGCTCAGTTGTAACGAATGTTTTTGCATTTAAAGTTGTTTGAACGGACGAACGAACAAACGTGACACAAATCGATAATCCGTACTAAGAAACGAGTAGATAAACTGACCTAAATTGACTAAGCTATCGAGCGAACGGAATCATGTAGGGCATCAAGCGTGCTAGTTTATTAAAAAGTGTAGCTCAGTAAATGGAAATGGAAACGTTTAAATGGTTCCATTGTATCTCCATAGCAGTATGAGTGTTTTTTCACATTTGATTTTTTACTATGAACAAAAGCAAGTTGATTTGAACATCTATCACTTCCAAAGTATTTTACACTATTTCTACAAGTTCCAGGAACTGCCAATAGCAAATCTGTTGGAGTTTTTTACTGCAACAACCAGACCGGCAGCAAATTGCTCATTCTACTACATGGTTATTAAGCAAAGTGCAGCACTGATGGTATAATTCTGGAACGTGCAAAAGCCCAAGCGCATCCTTTGAACTTTATTCGATTTTTTCCGCCTTGCCGAGCAGAATCCTTCACCCGGCCTAGCAAACCCGTAAGCTGTTGCTGACGAGCGCGAATTATCAGAAGCGTCGAGTAATGGGGATTTATTCAATTCCTTTCTGCTCGGCCGGGAGCAAACAAACAGAAAACACTTGCTGTGCAGTTACACCTCACGCTTGAAACACGCCCCTTCCCGGTCGGGGGGTTCAGGGTGGCGTTGGAAAAATTCCACTGCACGGTCGTCAGGGACATGTACAAGCGAGCTGGTCGGGTGCAACATACCCACCGAGGGTAAGATTGAGGCTGTTGTGTCCCAAATGTACCATACACCTGCCGTAGTTTGGACGAGCAGTATATCGCGATATGAAACGGTGTTCTCGGGCGCCACCGGCTCGTAGTTCCTTTTCAACGGCTTCTTCACGTTCACCCGAATCCGTCGAGTTGGGGAGAGTTCAGAGTTCATTAAAATTATGACTGCAACACTCGCGCCCCGTCGCCACCACCGGGAGCAACTGTCATGATCCATATTGTTACCGTGTTACCGTGTCGCCGTCGGGCTGCGGTCCGCACCTGAACTCCCGGAAGGGGATTTGCTACCCATTCTGCACCGGAGGACACTCCGGCCCGCACGCCTTCGGCAGGCTTTGGGCTGGCTTTCGCGAGACGTGTTTGCGAGAGTATTTCCCGTACCCGTTTGAAAGGATCACCTCACCGACACAACGGCGCTGGCAATGCAGATATTTTTCATCCCTCCTGTATTTGGCTCTCTCTTTCCCTCTGCGTACAGCGTCTCTTTTCTCTTATCCCTTGGCCAGTTGACAGTTGCAGATGGAAACACAATTGTCCCCGGGTGCCTCGCGTGCCTACCTGCTGTGACATTCCGGACGAATTGGAGCCCCAACCCCGGGACTAGACATAGTTTAACCGGTTCGACCTGGGAACTTTGTTAATTATTCCTTCAGTGCAACGAGAGATCCAATTCTATTTCCCGCTTCCCTTGTGGAGTCAATCCGTCGGAGTGGAAAATTATGAACAGTAGAAAAAGTTAGTAACACCTAGTGCACGAGTAACCTGCATGTAATTAGGATGCTTTTTCTTCTACGAATCCATTTTTCCACCATCGACTTTTCAACATGCGTTGTTTACAATTTTGTATCCCAACTGGCCACCTCCATTTTTTTAGAGCTTAAGAATTTGGTTTTTCTTTTCCGCCGAAGGACCTGTTTCTTTGCCGACGTCAGCAAAATAGTGAAACAAAACTGCCCCAAGTACTTTTCCGCCGACGAAACTTTCGGCGAAAAGATGCCAAACAAATTAATCCCGGCCTGTGTTTTGTAACAAAAGCAAACAAAAATCGACCGGCACAAATTTCATCGAAGTTCATCAGTCATGTTGCCCACCGCTTGACTGCATCGTAAGTTTTTTTCTTTTTCAAGACAAAGCTGCTTAAAAATAATTAAAGGAAAAACTTTACACCGAGCGTTACCGAGTAACAAACATAATACGGGAGGATGAAAAGTAAAAAGGAACACTTGCAAGCAAGAGTCACGAAAACTTCCTAAACTTTCCCGTTTTTTTACCATCCTTCGCACGATGTGCAGTTTGAAAAGTGGATGATTCTCAATTTATTCTACTGCAACTCATCACCCCCGCACACATACATACACACAACATCGAAAAACAACATAAAAATCCTTCATATAGATGATGAGCATGATGATTGAACATTTTCCGTACATTACCGGGGCTTTGGCATGAGTTTTCCACCGCTCGCCTCTAACTGGCAGTAAGTTTTCTGCTCTACGTCTTGGCTCAGCGAAACTTTTGACCCTGCGTGTGCATGTTTTACAACCAGTTGCACCCCGAAGTGACTTTCGAAAGATAAGATTAGTTTGTTTGAAAATTCGGATTAAAAAGCCATTGATGAAGATCGGTGAGGTGTAGAAAACGGTAGAAAATGTGCTCTTGAGCATAAGAAAAGCGAGCATCCGATTAAGTTGTGCTCCAGTGCCTAAATTTTTCATCTTCTCCACACACTCGCACTCATTCCTGTACCTTTTCTGCGCTCGCTACCTTCGCAACCTGAAACAAAGATCTCAAAGAAATTAAGCTCCCTTGTTTTGACCAACCAGGGAAGCGATGTTGTAGATCAGCGCCGTAGCATCACGCCGACACGGTGCCGTTTAACGGTAATGGCAAATTACAAGCCTGTTTGCTATGCTGTTCTGCAATGGGCCGATTTGCCTATGCGCTACGGGTTGCAGTGCAATTAAGCGCCGTGGCCAGCTGACGGACCGCCTAGCATCATCGTGTCGGAGGCACGAGCGCTCATCAGCTACACAACCGCTTCATGCTCCGTGACCGAAGCCGTGAACAGTCGAGCTGTTCACAATCGCGGGTGGATTACTTATGCTCCAATACGGCGGGAACACAGATCGTTTCCGATCAGATTGTTCACCGCGGATCGAGGCTTTCCGGGCAACCTGACCGGAGGACGGTGGTTCGTACCTCGTTGGACAGCATAGCGCCTCCGTCGTGATCATTGTGTTTTCTGAACGCGGCAGACATTTAACTACATGCGATTAGATCTCGTTTGGCTGCGGAGATGACGCCGGGCAAACACGTGGATGGTTTGAAAACTGCAAGCCATGCTCTGGACCGATGCTCGCCTTTGGCTTTTGTTTATACTGCAATTGGCTTAATAAAGGAGGTACTCAAATCATGGTAGTGGACGAGGTTGAAAGTCAGTTTAAAGCTAAACGCTGTTGGAAAACAATTGATTAGTAATTGCATGCAGAAAAAGCGTCAGTCAGGGAAAATTAATGCTTTGCGATGCCCGATTCCGAAAACTTATGCGAAATAACCTAGCAGATGTAGCGCAAAGTGGGGTAATTTAGTTCTCTCAATTTAACCAAATTCAGTTGGTTTGTCATTTGTCATTTTTTGTAAGAATAGTTCATTCCCTTAAGGATATAAAATTTTGAATAATTTTGTCTTTTTGTTACCTATATTTTATAGTGTTACGCATGATGCAACGTCTGATAAATGCAATTAACCTACTTATACCAAAACAAATAGTGTTTTTCCGAAATAATTACTCAATATGTTTGGACTTCTTGCTATAAATGCTGCTGTTTCTTCACATTCATTTTTGTTGGATCGACTTACACCATTTTTGAGCCAACCTAAACATCTGAAAATGTTCTCTAAATAACCGCCAACCGTAAGTAAACATTTTACGTTCAACTGAATTCGTGAGGCCGTACTAAATATATGCCAGACGTAACTAAACATTGGCCACCTCCAACTGGTGACAAATGTTTAGTTACGTTTGGCATATATACCGTCTCACGAATTTATTTGAACGTCAAATGTTTACTTGTTTTGGCCACCTCCAACTGGTGGCAAATGTTTAGTTATGTTTGGCATATATTTAGTACGGTCTCACGAATTCGTTTGAACGTCAAATATTTACTTATGTTTGGCGGTTATTTAGAAGACAGTGGCAGATACATACATAATCCATAGGAAAATTGAAGTTGTTGTAAAAAACCTTCTTGAACAACATTACCTTTGGATCCTTAAGCCATTCCCGCAAAGAACAACAAGGCATCGACTTTTTCGTTTATATTAAAGAACGCAGCCTTTTAATTCCACTCAATTTTTCTACCCAAATCAAAGGAACTCCCTGTAATATACTTTAGGATCACTGTTGAGCACTGTTTTATCACAGTTGCTTTTATGATGATATATAAATTGATTAATTTTCATTTTAACTGAAAAGATCTATAAACAAAGTTATTGTATGACTCTAATTAAAACAATTTACATTTTTTTTTTTTTTGTGAGAGACAATCCGTTTGAGATAATTTTGGTACAGATTTTGAATAGTTGTAGATGAATATGGCATTTTTTATTGAAGTAGTAGAGTAAAAAACCGTATTCCATGTCATTATCGGATCTCATTTTTTGTATAAATTAAACAGAAAAATATAGACTCACAGACTAAAACAATTTTGTCGCAACATTTTTGATGACCGCCTGCTGAACGGTTTATGTTGCAAACAGTGGAACAAAATTCACACGCAGTGAATAAAAACCGCCCCCTGGAGCAAACATCATCCATTACGGTGCATCTACTGCATGAATATGAATGAACTCCTCCAGCTAGTGCCAACCATTTTCCCTTTCTCCCGCCTGCCACCCGTGGTCCATCGCTTTCAGATAACCGCTCGGAATTCAATTAAGAATTTCATCCGACCACGCACCGGCCCTAAGCGAGGCAGACCCGATGAACTTGTTTTACAAGCGAAAACAATCGCAAAAGGCAAACACTAATAGATCGCATCCTCCGCGCCTGGGAACGGGGTTCTCCGCCAAGGTCCCAACGGTGCTCTTCCTTGGGCAACTTGACAGTGGACTGTCAGCTCGGTCGGAGTTTTCCTTCGTTCGACCCTCTTCAGCTGCAGATGGCACTAGTGAATTCCCACGAGCGAACCATCGTCGTCGTTGTCGGTGGTCCCGATCGCTGAAGATGCATGGGCACCTTCGAGTGGTGCTGCTAAACAAAACTACCCCCTTAACTGGGGCAACCTTGACATAATCCGCCATCGCTTTAAACGAGACCGCGATTCGAACGGGACCGATGCGCTACTGCGAGATCTTCTTTTACGCCGTGAACGGTTCCGGCGAATTGCGCCACCTTCGTTTGGCGTTCCCCCCTGATCACGGAAAGGCACATCAAACGCCGGTCGGAATGTGAAAAAAGTCGCTGAGTTTTCGGCGCACGGCAAGCGAAAGGATTCGACAGGGAAGCGCAGTTACTCACAAAGCATCGGATACAAAGACTACTTCTTAGAAACATCCAAGGCCTTCACTTCCGAATCGTTTCGGCACGCTTCTCAACAGAAAGTGAAAGTTCGCACAAACTGACGCGCTATTGTTTTGAAAGGGAGTACCGAAAAGCTGTCAAGATTTGAAAAAAAAGCCACATCAAAGCGACCGTTGGCTGTCTTATTTATTGCTCCTTTCAACTGGAGCGACACAATCACCCAGCGAAGACGCACTGTCCTCTTGAAGAATAACACTTCAATACCAGACGAACGGAAAAGGCGAAGGGGGAAAGAGAACATCATCATTAGCTAATCGGTGTTACTTTGTAGGAGTCGCCAGGACGGTTTTTTTTTGGCACCAAACGGCCCGTTGATAAATGTCAGCCAGCATCCACGGTGACAGAGTGCCTTTCGATGTTGCTGGCGCATGTTAGCGTAATGTTTGGGAAAAGGATTACATTTTGCAGTTGTTGCTGCAACGTGCTGCAAATTAAGCAGCAAGACAAATTAGATAGTATGCGAACACGGCCGCGAACAACAGCAGCGATTTTTGGATGGATGTAGCGACTGTTTGAAGGGTTCTTAAATCTGACATTTGCTATTAATAAACAATCTAATGGTTCGCAAAAATTGCCAGAGCTACGAAAGTGAGAGGAATCTTTACTGCATCCAGATGATTTTAAACTGGTAATTTGTTATTCCTCGATGCATGGATATGGAAAGAACTCAACTTTTATATCTAAAAAATAAGTGCTTTCGTTGAAAATGAAAACATTATTTTATGCTGACAGTTGTATTGGCGGCCTAAGAAAAAAAATAAAGAACACAACCATACTGTTCGAACCTCTATCAGCATTAGGCTTCAAAGGACCCGGTTGACAGAAATTGACATTGTTGCTGGTACTATGTAGTTCCAGCAAGAGTCCCAGCAATCTGCCATGGAAAAACTTGCAGGTACTACATGACAGCTGCAAAAAATTTGAATTTTTGTCAACCGGGGAGCCTACAGATGTGAAACATCGCCGTTTCAGCACAGGGCGATGTTTTAGAACTTATAAAAGAATCAAAGGAATTGATCAGTACGGAACAAATTTAAACTCCAGACAATTGTTTGCCAGGCCGCATAATGTTAATCACTTAACCGTACCACATTATGTGGATAAAACAGTTATAGGCAAAAAAAAGCTCAAAACTTTTCGCTACAATTACTAAAGAACAAAGCTAGAGACAATCAATTAACAAACACACTTCATGCGCCGAAAACTTTGTATGATTGGTAAATATTAAATAATTAGAGTCTTCCGTAAATAGTCCACTAGATCCTTTTTGTTTGGTATTTTGTTTATCTGTAAAGTATGTGGAACAAATTTATTCATTAAAATGTTAAATGCGTTACTTTATTCTTTTTGGTATGAAATTACCAATTGGTTTGCACTTTGTAATCGTTGACTACATTAAAATGAGAAGATATTTCCAACAGCTCTTTTAAATTATGAAACTTGCATGAAACTAACCCGGTTGACAGAAATTGACATTGTTGCTGGTACTATGTAGTTCCAGCAACAGTCCCAGCAATCTGCCATGGAAAAACTTGCTGGTACTACATGACAGCTGCAAAAAAATTGAATTTTTGTCAACCGGGAAGTATCTTAAAATGTTTCTTTTTTAAGTTTTTAAAAAAGCAATGCTGCCACAGAGTAACGAGGCAATTTTAGTAACCGTGTAGCAACTCCACCAGTTCTGCATGTTTTTAAAGGATGTTTTTTAACTTCAAACAAAGCAGTTTAACCAAGGAATATAGCTGAAATTAGTATCGACCCATCTTCATAGTTTATTTTCAAAAATATTCAACCACGATGGCAGTGACAAGACTACACTTGAAAGAGGATTCTCATCTTCCCATTGATCAAAATATGTTAAAGATGAAGATAAACTCACATTCTATTTTTTCAATCCTGATTTTTTTATGGCACAAATGAATTTAGTACCATTTATGTTGCCATTGATTAACGAAGAAATGGTGGGTAGATATAATGATTTAAACAAATATGACATGGATTTAGCGAATTGCTTCTCAGATTGAATCGTACAAGCTTGTAATTTAATAATAGAAGTAAAATTCAAGCAATGACCACACGCACCATCTTTCTCCCAATTATGATGAAAATTTAGAGAAACCCATCTTTTACTTTCCCTTCGGTAAAAAGAGGCATCAAGCAGCGCTTGGAACTCCCTCTGCCATCTTGCCATAAGCGTCCAACGTCGACTACTTGCCAAACTCGAATGACACTCCATCATTTGCATCACCAGTATTCCCATCATCATTACTCGGCGAACTGCACATTGGCTTAACGCTTACAGCCTGTCGCGGACACGGTTCCAACCCGTTGCTTTGAGTCCCTGGCGTCCCCATGGAGGATTATTAGTTTTCCGTCCCATTATTGTCATTAGCGCACGGTCTGCTTGGCATCGCAGCTTGCCTCCCTTCTTCTCGGGCACTGATGGTGTGAAAGTAAGGCACCTATTTGTAGTTGACGTGTGTACGAGGATGGGACCACTTTTCGCGAGGGAAAATAGATCCTGCTACCGGAAAGCATCCCGTAATCATGATGATGTTCCGCGCACTAAACGGGATGCACCTCGATTTATATCCGACTATCTGCACCGATTTTTCATTTAATCTTCTTCTTCCTTCCTTTCGCTCCCTTTTCCAGATACGCCGAACTCGTCGCGCTGATTGCGATCTCGTGCACACTGTTCCTGTTTCTGCACACCCAGAGCCTGACGTCGCGGTTGCGCGAGATGGAGGATAGATTACAGCCACCGTCGTCCCTGTCGGCCGCCAGCGGCTTGAGTGGTAATTCAATTAGCCAAGGTAAGTCCCCGCACACTCGTCGGGCTTCCGCGACTAAGATATTCTAAAGGGATATCGCGGGTGTGAACTGGTGGAAAAGTGAATTTACGCCCGAGGCTGCACCGTTGAAGCTTTGTAAAAGTCACTTGCAGCGACGTTAATGGTGTCACTGGGAATGCGGGCTCTTATGACAACTGGACGCCACCAGCAGAGATTGTAGTAGATTTATGAGTGGAAGACTCACTTCTGAATATCACTTATCATTCCATTTTGAAAAGACGTACTCCTCTCCGTTGCTGTTGGTTGGGGCTTTGATGCTGAAAATATTGCATGCCACTAGAAATGATTTTTCAACGCAGAAATAGTTTTCTGCGTCAAACTTTACGCCATAAAATCATACCAAATGAATATACCGGCGTGAACAAACCATTGTAAAGCTTGACCATTCGAATTACGCGTTGCGTAACTACCGAAGTGGGTCGGATGATGATGAGCCATCCATATGGTAGATTGACATAAACAGATCTTCGACGGCAACGTCGCTGATGGCGAGTGTTGGTCGTGCTTTGCCCAACACCACTCCCCCTTCGCACGAGGCAGCCATCACACGATGTAAATCTCCCACAGTAACTCTTCTTCAGCTCTACAATTATGCTCAACCGGTGCACGCGCAGCATCCGGTATGATGAAGAGAAAATCTATTAAGAGGGCCACTTTTATGGCACGGTTTGGACAAAAGTTCCATTTAATAGATCTAAAGTGAAGGAGCACCATAAGACACGATCATAAGCTGGCTAAAGTTGTACAGACAAACATGAAACGTACACTGACCCCTCCCAGCAATGAAACACTATTAAAGCATGCGGGTAAGCAAACATAAATTGAAGTTAAGTTGGTCGAGGCCAAACGTGGTTGCCATTTGTAATAACATCGTTGATTTGGGAATATCAATTAGCTTCGATGCAAAATTAGTCGCCTTCTAGTCCTTCACCACAAAAACACTACCGAGAATGTTTGACATTGGTAGCAATAAGTGTGTTTCAGGGAACAAATACAACATCGTCCTAGAAACAAATCGCTTGGAAAAATACATACATATGCATGGATGGAACCCAGCTTCCGTGAACTGATCCAGAACGGCAGGGTAAAAAAGGAAAAACAAGCAAGTCTCTTCATACTAAGAGCAAATGCAATATTTATAATTAAACCTACAGCGTTCACCGTTATCATCGGCAAATATGGCCCGAAGCGTCGCTTCATGTTTATTTGATTGGAAGCGTTCCATTGTGTGTCCCATTTTCGACCCTCGCCCCATACAAACAGATCCCACGCGTGTGTTTACCATACGAACCGGTTCTTTCAGCTCCATTGCATGTGGATTTTTTGGCATCGCAGAATTTCGTTAAATGTCAATCAAAATTCTAATGTTAAACCAAAGGAAAGAAAGTTGGATAGAACCAATCGTGCACACCAATGTGTTGAACATAATTAAATTCATAAATTATGCGCCAATTGCAAACAACAATTCAAATCGTACGTTGATAATAATGCGAATTAACGAGAAACATAACAAAACGACAAAAAGGTAACAATTTGTTGGTAATGATTGAATCATAAATCTGGCAATTGTTTGGTGATGTATTTTTTTTTGTTTTGCATTTAACTCGATATTGAAAATTGTTGCAAATCGAATCATCCTTATGAATCGATGCGTGTGTGGGGTAAGAGTAAACATTTTAAACCGAACCGATCGATTCGTGGAATTAATTCCACTAACAAAATTATCATATTTATTGACCCGCGGCATTCTGTGCTGGCTTTTAAGGCGCATGATTTGGCAATACCGTTCAGCACCGAGAGTGTGCAGTCGAATAAAACGATTCTTCCGACCCGCTGCTCCCGTAAAGGTAGGGCTACCGGTTCCGTACATTCTTTACAGCGTGTGATGCCCACATTTCCTTTCGATTCGTTTTCCTTCATCCCGACTTTTCCTTGAACGTAATTCCACTGTTTACGCAGCCAGTTACCGGAACCTGGCGGCATCGACTCCCAAATAATGTCGATGATGTCGACGACGCGAATTTCCACGCGTCAACCGCAGATAGCAGATGGGGTGGCAGCAGGCACGGGGTGGAATTTCCCCCCATCCCTAAACGTGCTCAACCATCTCCAATATTCATTGCCTGTCAGCGAGCAACTCTCGGCCGGGATTCAATCGAACCAGCCAAGAGCGGGAAAAAACGGCTCCAACCACAAGCATGTACGGATACACATACACACACGCAGGAAAAGTGTATGCAGCACGCGGGCAAACATGCGAATATCCTGCACTGTCCCGGTTTGCGCCATTCCCGGCACGCTTCTCATTTCATTTCAGCTGGAATTTTCCTACTCCAGCCAGCACTCCGTCCAATTGGGGGAGGGGAGGGACGAAATCGTTTAGCGGGAGTGGTGTGCTGCCCGGGGTCACAACACAACACGCGAGCATAAAACTTAATGAAGCATAATATTACAATCCAGCCGGCAAAAATATGTTGCATAAATATTATTACCGAAAAGCCAATCGAAAGCAATTGACAGGCGCGACGACGTAGGGATGGCGTGCTTTTTCCGACGACGACGAAATTCGATCGTGCACGACTTTTCCGGCATCATTTTTCCCCATTTTTGTGGTGGGAGGGGGGGGGGGGGGGGGTAGAGAAGAGAGCACTCTTACACCTTTCCTCCACCAAGTGATGGAAATGACGTTACGAAGGCAATCCTTTCTCACTTGAGGTTGCTTCCAGGTTTTTGAAACTCTATTTTCCTGCTCTGTTTTTGGCAACTGGGCTCGATACGGCGTGCGCGTGTGTGTGTATTGAGCTGGGAGGACTTGATGACATACCGGTAGAGATACACATACACATACAGAGTGAACAGGACATGCTCGGTACTCGATGATGCTACGAGTCAAAACCAATCATGGCGCGACCGGAAGCGACCGGGCGTGAAACGTGCATGGAGTGAAAATTTATTTATTTGATTTTTCCGGCTTCCTTGAGCCAGAACCTCATTTGACCCCCACCCCAACCGCTGGGGTCATTGAGTTCTGTTTGGGTTTCGAACAAGGGGGTTTTGCCCGCCCAACAAAGTTCGCACGATTGGTGAATTTTGCGAAATGACTTCGGAAGCGGAACGGGATATTACAGAGTTCCTTCGAATTGGCGGTGGTCGGGAATCTTTGTACGCGTTTTGTTTTCTCGCTTCCTTTCTTAACCGAAATCAGTGTTCGCAGTGGCAGAGTTACCAGTCAGGCGCCCGGCAGTCCCGTTGCAGGATACCGTTTATCGATGCTGCAGTTGCAATACTCCAACCCGCTGCCAAAAACGAGGTTCGCTGTAAGGAGAGGGAAGGCATTCAATTTATGCAGCGTCTTGGGCACACAAGTGCACCGAGCGCCGCAGCGATGGAACGGGAGCGTCTTAGCGCCAGCTCACAAATCAACAATTTTGCAGGTCCCATATCCTTCCACCGGGATGCTTGTATAGAAGACGGGGAAAATCGATGCCGTTTCCACGATTCCAAGGTGCGGCACACAATTTGTAACGATCCACATCTCCGCGAAGCGGCGTTGCAATCAGACCGAACCCGGCACACGATGGGATAAGGGGCGGTCATTTCGGGCCTTGTTGGTAAGGTAAAGTAAAAAAAAAAGTGTCAGTATTCTAGTGCCAAACTGTTGGAAAATATTTTGTCCTAATGCAATTTCTTGCAACTTTATTTTACTTCAAACCGTGCATTACGGTGTTTCCAACTAAATTGCTTTTTCTAACAATTTTCCTCCGAACGCTGGCACCGGTTAAAAACGGCGTGGGTTCGAATCCCAACCGAGACCGGACCTTCTGTACGAGAGGTCTGACTATCCGCGTACATAAAGGGAAACAGTCTTGTAATTCCGGTATGGGTGGACATGATCAACACGGTCGTTACGCCAAGAAAGGGAACATTTTTCCAACAAAAGGACGTTGGCTTCCTGGGGTGTCTTATTTATACCATTTGGCCTATGCATTAAGTAAACAAGTTTTGCTGACAACGCCTTTTTATAATACAGTTTTTTATGTTATACAATCAGTTTTGATTAACAACAATCAACATTACCATTTTTAAATGTCCGTGTCGTTGTGCTAGCTTATCCCAACGTGCAACGTGTCCACCAGTCTCTTCCACCAGAGTTCGGGCTCGGTGGTTTCCGTTGCTAAAATCGCAGAATCCGCACCGCGTCGTTCGACACCGTGCTCCCCTTCGGGCGGCGAAGTTTTTAACGCACGATCTTACGAAAGCAGTTTTTAATTTATAGCAAACCACAACCCCATTGCAACACCCCGGGCGCGGTCAAAACGAGTGCACGGTGTCTTCCACTCCCGACCTGTATGCCCGCCTGACGGCGGTGTAGCGGATCTTCGGCTTTTTGGCCGCCTGCCACGGTGAATGTTTGCCGGCTGCAAATAATGTGCACCAGGATCCGCTCAGGATGTGCACCACTTGAACAACAAGATCCGTGCCCTTTCTTTTCCCTCCCTTCTCTAATACTCTACTGGGAAAGGGCGCCACCGGAAGCGCGCAGAGAATGCTCGGGCGAATGAAACCAACTTGCCAACGTGTGTTTTTTCCGCACACATCGTTAAAGTGTGCGTGGTAGCTTCTCTAGGACACTTGCTTGCAAGCCTTCGATGCACGCGGCGACCGCAGTGCCAACAGCTACCACATGTCTGCAGCGCGTAACGGTATTCAAACACTGCAAAAGCATTCGTTAATAAAACTCTTAATCTTATGCCACGTCTCGTAACACCAAACGAGATGTTTCACGAGGGTCTAGCCTAAGTGCACAAACTATTTATTATTGGGTGAATCAGTTCACAAGAGCTTAAATAAAAGTATCAACAAACACTAAATGGTTTCCCCCTAGTGAACCAAGCTACGAGCTCGTAATATTGAATTTTAAATTATACGTATGACTTAGTTTTTAATTGGGAACCTAGTAAAGCATGTTAGGTAGAATGAAAGTACTGCTGAGGATATTTTAGTTCTATATCAACGTCAGCAAATGGATTTGGTGATCAATATTCTTTAAACTGAATTATCTATGCACTCTGTGCGTCCGTAAGTATCATTCCGGATTGATATTCCCACCTTCCTACCTTATGATTTATAAACGATGCGTTGTTATTTAAGAAAATAGTGAGTTTTCCAAATTAGGAATGAATACATGAAATACATTATATCAGAATGAGAATGAGCAATTTCCCAGCTTTTGAAAACTAGTAAAAACAAGGGTTTGAAGCTAAGAAAAGTGCGATCATGAGTGATGCATCAAAGAAACTGGATGGAAATTCGAAATTAAATCTCCTTTGAATAAAAACAATAAGTTCAAAAACCATCAAGAGGCAATGAATACAGTAATTTTAGTTTTCCTACGAAAAAACCTAGGACATCCGTTTGGAAAGTGAAGCTGTAAATAAAATTGAAAAAGTTGGTGCTAAAACAGGTAAACCAATTCAGAACAACACCATAACGTTGTTCAGTTTTATTTTTTCAGTCCTTAAGAGGCTTTCCATACATTCGAAGTGCACATATTGAATTTCGAAGCCGAAGCGGTCAATCTATTTCGCGTCTCTGATAACCTCTAAGCATCGAATCGGTTTCTAATTTCCAAAACAAACAAAAAAGTACAATTTTGACCTTGTTACCTATGCCTTATAGTCCAGAGCACGTTTTGCTGCCGTGATGCACCTTTTGGCTTACCGACCATATCCCATCAGCCTGACATTCAATCCGACCCGAGACCGTGGCCAACGGGTGAAACTGATAAAAGCAAAGAAGAAAACCGCCCAGCATCCAATAACGATCGATGACGCTAAATTGATCATATCCGTGAACGGTAGTTTTCACTCACCCCTCCGTTTCCTCGGTTTTCCAGCGCTCTCCAGCACGACACAATATCCGAAATTCGTCAGAAACACGCGTTCTCCAGTCAACAGGATTACGCGGCGTAATGGCGTAAAGTTTTCAGTTTTGCACACACCCCTGCACAGGGCCTCGAGCAACAGCAGGGAACGAAAACATGGGCCGAAAAGTTAAAAAAAAAACCAGGCTACCCGGTGTCGCGCACAATGATCTAGAAGCCAACCACACGGGGGTTCGGAGCATTTTTGCGACATCGGTGAAACATGAATTCAATTTAGAGTAATTGAACGGCACACACGCGCGCACATAGCAGGAGTCGCCCGTGGAGCAACCATTCTAGGACTCGCTCGAGAAAGAGTGCATCGCTCACTTTTCCACCCGGTATATGATGTCCCTTTTTCGACCCCAGGCAAGACGGAAACGGGGAGACTTTTTTCCAAAAGCAGCATCGCAAAAATTAAAATGGCATAACACGTCCCATGTCAAACGGATAAGTTTCAAGAGCAAATTCAGTTAAAGTTGATGTGCATTGAATGATGTTGGATAAAGATTTCCAAAACAAATCGTAAATATGACAGGGTAGCGATTTATTTTTATAAATGTAATTTACAGTTGTTTACGGTGGGATTGATGAATTATTTCGAAAGTTGTTGGAAATTTACAGCTAATAGAATAAAATCTTGTAACATCTTATAACAATGGAATAACATTTTTTTTAAAAAGTTCTCAGTTTAAATCATTCCAAAACTGATCACTAATGTTACCTCCCGTCTGTATGCGTTGCTATTACCTGAGATGTTAGCGAGTGAGAAAAGCTTATTAGTGCAGCTTCAGCACAACAAATCTTGTACACTCATAGTTTCGATCGAAAAGCAGAAACACATTTTTTATAGAAGCTAGTATACAAGCTATATAGTTTGAACCACTCGAAATTGTGCTCAAACAATAAAATAGTTTTTCTTCAACATAGACTTTTTTAAAAGTATTTTGAAATTATAAACGATTTATATTTTTATAAAGAGTAAACTATAAGCTTACAGCCTGATGGATTGAAAATGTAAGTGTGGTGTAGAAATGTACAAAATCTTTATTGAATCTGATACAATCGCTACAAAACTTGGCATTTTACTAGAAGAAAATTTTATGAACACAAGGTATTGAAGTTCATGATCAACTATTCATGTATGACAATAAATTATCAAACATCAAAGCATCACGATCACGAGGAAACACCACGCCCCAGATGTGGAATCGAGTCTCGAGTCTGGCACCCTCCGGTATTACGAACGGTTTACCACCGATCTATTTCGATCTATCTATCTAGGGGATGTCGTGCCATATAAAAAAAGCATCACGATAGACCAATTAATTAAATATGCCCAGTTCTTTCGATTAAATAAACACATGACATAGGGAACCTATGCCAAAGATTTATAAAAAATCAATTAACCTGCTTATGCAGACGAACACGTTTGAAAATCTATGATACATTAAGAACATTGTAGACTTTTCCTCGAAAGAAACAATATATGGATTAGAAATTTTACAAAGAAGGGTTAGAGACATGTTAAGTACGTCTTTTAACCTTACTACTTGAGGAAAGTTGTGGATACTGCCAGATTAGTTTAAGTGAAAAGGTCAAGTAAGGTGTTGATAATAAATTAAAATACGATTATTTACAATACTTAACTGATTTCTAATCAAAGACCAAGCCATGTTTCGCTTTATATGTCAACATTGTAAGGGAATCTGATTTCGTTACAGATTAAAATGTAATCGATTGCATTCGATTGAATTCCAACAAGTGCTTATTTACTGTTATCAACTTCAACATACTGTGGACGTCACCAACAGCGGGCCAACCCGGTGCCAATTATGGAATTCAATAGGAATTCAAAAGGACATGTCACCAGGCCCAACGGGCTGCCATTAACGACCAATACTGAGCAATAAAAGCGGACCCACTAAAAGCCGAGCAAAACCCGTCCAAAGTATCAGTTTGCTCGCCCAGAGAAGCACTTAACGGGGTACGAATGCCGATGGGGTGCGGCCGCAAACTAAAATCCTGCTCCGGAATCCATCCCGGCTCGCACAACGCCACGGCGGAGTAGGCGAAGGGTTTCGGTAATGGATGCCACGGTACGGTTTCTTGCACTTAAAAGTGCATTAAATGCGTCCGGCTGAATTGGCAAATATTTACCTCCACTTCAGCGAACTAGCAGAGTACCGGTAGGAAAAACTGATGGGGTCGGCGGGGGGCAATAGCGATGTTTGATGCGCTTTTATCGTTGCGGGTAAATTAATAACAAAAATAAATTAAATTAAAATCATCCACCTCAACCCGGCAACAGCAAGTGGATCGGCGGGCGAAGAAGCAGAAGGGAAAACCAAACCCGCTTGAAAGCTCGAACAAATGTGGAACAAGGATGATGTTTGAGTAGTAGTTCGGAAAACTCGTAACGCCTCCTGGCCGCTTCCGTCGCCGTATCGGACGATCGGGTGCGCCTGCCAGCCATCGATAAATGTTCGCTTTGCTGTTTTGATGGAGTCATAAATTACTGTTTATACCTAGCTTCCTCGTTTCCATGCTGTGTGTTTGTGTGTCTTTCGATTGTGAGTGGCTAGGAGTAGGAACTAACAACACGCACAAACTCTGGCACCACTATGGGGCCGAGGATACATAACCATCGGAACGGGCCACTAACCAATAAGGAAGTGCAAACATAACCTCAACCGTCTCTCCTTCTATTTCTTTCGTATATGCTACCGAAACCCTATTTGGCCACAAAAAGCACGCTAGGCAGGACTCCTAGACAGCTCTAGACTCGGTGAGGGAGGGATTGGGAGGGGGGGTATTAAATGGCCTTCCGCTAGATCAAACGTCCCGGCCACCAAACCAAGCTCGATCATCCCGATTGACTGTCGTTGCTCTGCGCCACGTTTCTATTCAATCGCACCCATTTGCTCTCCCGGCCGGGCACTGCCAACTTTACTGGCCACTTTTAAGAAGGCCATAAATTGTATCATTGGCTTCCTTTTTGGCTTCGAACACGGTTTGTGGCCCCATCACAATCATTGCTACCAGATGGTTGCAGCAACGAGGCCTTCCGAGCTTCCCGGATCCGTCCATACCGACGGGCGATGGCGCATGTTTTCCCGGCGGCGGCGACAATAAATGGGGACGTCGTTTACTCGCCAAGTACTTAGAATCATCCGTTCGAAAGTGTTCGGCGCTTCCGTTTGCCGGCGAACTGTGGAGAGGCTTCCTTCTACACATCCGTGAAGTAGTTTTACTAGTAGGCACGAGCTAACTGCCAATCGACGGTGCGGGTTTTCAATAAAAGCTCATTTTATAGTGCGGATCCTCTACTATCTGGATCCCCATAGTTGAGGAGCCGCACTATAAAATGGATGCAGCCTTACTACACGACCAGTGAGGCATACGAAAACTTCCCGATTCCATCAACCTCTGTCAAACTCAGTCTGTCAACAATTTTCTCCAAAATGTGCGTTGCGTGACACAACAAATTTCTACTATGTTTATATATTTGTTTCTGTAGTACATGCAAGTGCATTATCTTGTTGGAATTCGCGCCTTGAAGGTAGACACATTGTTCTTAGGCATTTCAATCTTTCATTTCTAAAAAGGTTTTTTTGACACAATCGAAAGATTGATGCTCTAACGTTTATTAAAGGGATCAGTTACAATATTTTATTTTAGACGAGGAAAATTCTTAGAACTCTTTGAGGATTATGGAAATACATGGATTAGTAACAGTCATGTCCTGCAAATATAACACATATAGTAATTTTGCTTATCATCGCTCCAATTTTTATATTTTCTAACATTCCACGACTTGAAATCAACTAAAAAAGTATTGAATTATAGAGTAAAATAATGAATTACTTATAAATTTTGTTCATAGAAAATAATATTTGTGGAAAATTATTCACTTGGAAAGTTATTGATGTTTTCGCATGAAATAAGGCTTTTAAATGGATTTTTTTTCAATTGAATAACATATGGAAAAAGTTAATTGAATTCAAAATTTGATTCCTTATTTTAAAGGTGTGGTGCAATCTAAATTGTAATTTAACAAAATGTTATGTCAATATATAGCATGTTTTTGAGTCCTTCAACTAATAGCTGCTTGGGGTCTCTAGAACGCTTGATCCGCCTCTGTTTGTGAAACACAAGTGACTAGATCGCGTAAATAACAAAGTCCTAGTGGGGTGTGAAGATTTGTGTTCTAATTATCAAATTTGCATGATGCCCTCTAATCGTAACTAACGAACACATTTCGAACATAATGCTTATCGTCACGGAAGCCTAACAGGAAACCGGCGTACAGTTAACTGGCTAATCCCCATCCGTTCCAAAGCGTGCGCTAGAGGGGGAGATGTGGTTTCTACTCTAAATCTTAGCCTATCATCATCGTCTCATCAATCACACGCAAGCAAAGTTTGCCAAGGGTTAGGCCCGGTATTTAACACTTTTATTTTTTGATACTCCCTACCGAACAAGAATTCTCGCACATGGTGGTGTGTGCAGGAACCCGGCCACGAGGGTGTCCTATCAGCCGGGAGCCTTAATTTTAAACCACCAGTAACCCTACCCTTCCCTATAGCGCCGCGCGAATACTGATTAATTACTTGGTGCTTTTTCTCACCCATGTTTTGCGGGGCCCGATATGTTGGTGTTGTGCGATTTCGGTGTTGCCCGTAAGCACGCGTTGGCACATTCTTGTACGGTGTTGTCAGGGAGGCTTAAATTACTTGCTACCGGTTTGCATTCTTCGTCATGTTACTTGTTGCCTTTTTTCGGGCAAGGTGACGGTGGGGTAATTAATATATTGTGTTCTTCTTATTTTTGCGACGCCAACTTCAGCAGTCGGCAGATGACGGCACATGTTTTACACGGCCTGAACCAGTGTAATTTAATATGGGTTTGTCTGCTCGAAAAGCGGCCTGAAACAGATGCAAAGTGTGCGAGCAAACATCTCGTAGGTCTCGTCTTTTCTAGTCCTCGCGTTCATGATAACAATCATAGCGTAAAAGGCGACGACATAGTACATTTAGACCTGCAGCTATCTACAACGACGCGATAATTTTAATTTATGGTTTAGCGAACGATTTAATGCATATTCAAATGTTTTCTTAATCTGCCTGCTCAGCATACCTTATTGTTCAACCATAACAAGCGGTCAATTACGATGGTGGACATTTTAATCGATTTGTTTTATCGTAAATATCTCGACCACGTGTCGTGTGTAGTTCCATGTCCCATGCCTGTTCAAACCAAAGGTTACGGTCAGCAAATTCCGTAGACGTTGAAATTTAGGTCATCCACCCTCAAACCGATCACGGAAGAAGCGCTTGTGTACAAGGAATGAATCAGCGGTCGAAACGGAGTAACCAACGTAAATTTACAATAAAAACATTCTTATTTTCAATTTTCAACCATGAACCAATAGCTAGCTCTCGTAACATTTTGTTTGCTTGTCTTTTCACTAAGTTATACTGCCAAAACAGCAGAAAGGTATCTAATAGTAAATGTAACATTTTCTTTTAAACCGCTGTCGAATATAATAAAATGGATTTTCCCGGAAAACAAAGGAAACAAAGCAGGTTTATAAATATAAATCCCGAAATCCCGGAACCGGTGCCAAAACAAAGCAATTTTTCATCACAACACGTTCCCGATAATCGGCAATCGATCTTATCGACCGGGCAAACCCAGCAAAGCGGAGGGACTCCCGAAAGTGCCTCTCAAGGGCTGTGTTTTATGTGAGTCCTTTTTTTTCGCTTTTTGCTTCTACAACATTTACTCCCTCCTGCAGACGGCGGCAGATGGCGTCAAGATGGCGCGGTTTCGAAATGGAAGTCAAATAAAAATCGCAACGCCTAAAGCTCGAAACGGGACGACAAGGCACGCAATAACGCTAGCTTCGCTCAGGGTTTGCCGGGAGGAGGAAAGTAATATTGAACTAAAAGCGATAGTTAGTTCCTTGCGGAGGTCCTTCCGGAGCCGATTCCGGATGGTCTTGCACCGCCCGGAGCACACTGGCATAGATGATTAATGACACCTACAACTGGTGCCTGCCAGTTGGTCTGGTTGCAGTGTCCTTTTTGCCGGTACCGGATGTTCTCTATTTTTATTTTCTTTATTTATTACCTCCCGCGTTGACTGATGAGTTCATCATATTTCGGCCAAAAATATTGGAATGTTTTCAAGCTCAGGTGTAACGCATATTCTATAAAAGAGGCGCTTTCCTCTTCGATAGTTTGAAAAATTAAATATGTAACTTTAATACAGTTGTACAAGTTAGGCAAGGACAAGAGTAGCAATCAAAACTGTGCCGCCCATTTGTAGCTTAACGGTCCGGAATTTAAAAAATGAAACGGTGGATTTACAGAATTATTTTAATGATTCTGTCAACTGCCTGAATGACTTGATACTTCAATTAGTGAAAATAAAATAATTAAATCAACCCATAGCATGTCCACAGCTGTCATACGCTGTGTACGATGGTAACATTGAAAGAGTTGGAAAACAACGTCGGCTGTTTGGGTTTTTACCTAAACTTGAATATCCATATTATCGAGTGATTGTGGATTTTCTTTTATTCCTATTTTGACTTAAGTGATGAGTAAACATTTATTTTACTTATGTTTAATTATCGCAGCATAAAAACAATGTTTGAACAAGATGCTTCTGGTAAAAAGTAAAAAAAAATATGTTTATTAGGAAAATGTTTCATCAAAACTTTTCCATCAGCTAGATGTCTATATAGAAAGTATTTTATGCATGTTTTTGAATTCCAGTTCCGATGAGAGAATATCAAATCCGAAGGCAATTTTCTTAATAAAAAAGAAAAATGTTCACCCGTTTCCCCGGCACTGTTCCAACGAGCCTTCCCGGGAGAAAGTAATTATAACTAGATTGAATGCATTCTGGGTCGCGCAAGCACAGCTGCAACGCAGCAGCACCCGGCAACCGCTGAAAAACTGCACCTAATTGCATATAGACGCTGTCCGATGCAAATGAACTCAATTTCCGCCGGAGTCGACTGGACGACGGTTAGCAAAACCAACCGGTGAAACTTCTCTAAAACCCTGCTCGTACTCGCCACCCTTCGTTCACAATAGCCCCTTTTCGAACGTAAAGACGAGATGTGTGCGAAAAGGTCTATTGCTGACAGCGAAGCGGCAACAGTTTTCATTATTTTTCCCAACTTAAGTGGCAAACGTTTTGTTTTTTATTCGGAGCGCCTGAAATTGTAATTTCATTGCGAAACAAATTAACTGTTTTTACGCGTAACGTTCCGCTAGATATAATTAGAATGCGAAAACGTAAGAACTTGCTGCAGAAAACCAAATGAGGCGGCAAATGCAAGTGGCAAAAACATTAAGTAACTGCAGCTTAATATAACTTTGGATTGAGAGTATTTTTTTTCAGCTCGATTGGAATCATAAATGACTTTGCTAAACTAAGATCCATTATTAATAAATAGATAGAAGTCATTGATTTCGTTGGCATTCAAAAAAACCAAGTGAATGAAAAGCATTCATTTATTTCGCAAACACTAAATGCAACGTTCGCGATCATTTAAAACTATCAATAAACCAAGCACAGAGAGAAAGATTGATTGTGCTTACAATCGGTCAGATCCCTTGTTTCTGCGCCCATTTACTACATCCTTGCGGGGTTAGCACAACGTTGGCCGGTTATTTATGAACCATTCGGAAAGATTGATGAATTAGGAGAGCACTGCAACATTTTCACAACCGTTCCCTGTTTATGTATTTATTCGCAGGATGGCGTTCTTGTTTCTTTCTGTGTTCACTATCTGCGAGGGTTGGTCCCAACATTGGTTGGAAGTTTTTATTCTGTTGCAGTTGTTCTCTCTCTCTCTCTCCCTCTCCCTTCGAGTGCATTCTCTGCGGTCCCCTTAGAGGCTGACCTTTGGCTTGTGGCCAAACCGTGGGGTATCGTTTTATTTTCTGTACCCCAAAATTGCATCCGCGAATTACGTGCAGCCGACGTGGTTTTTACTGCCAGCTCATCGCCTCCTCCCGCGCCACACCAGCAGGCATCCGAGGTTGACGGTCAGGGGGTGGGACCGGTTGATGATCGGGCCGTCATCCGGAAGCCACCCGATGATTGATGATGATGCCATAAATCGATGCTCCGCAGCCACCGCAAGCACTTGCGCAACGTAATCTCGTCGCTTCAACACACAAATTCACACAAACACTTGACTATAGGTTGGCCCGGGGGTGGCGGTGTTGTCTGGATGCAAGGATGACACGGCACCGATAAGCATAAGACAACTGCAATAAAGTGATTACTGATCGCCCGCTCTAACCGACGGTGGAAAATCGATCAAAATCGACCCTGATAAATGGAGCATTAATTATGCTACTCCGACTTATCATTTGATTTTATCGCAAACGATGCGCAATAGATGTCAAAGCTTGTGACGCATTGTAGTTTCATTTAATATTGATGGATGGATGGAGCCGAAAATAACCATCTTACGAAGGTCTCCTCTTTACGCACAAAAGATAGCTCAAATGGAACACAAGCGAATGGCTGAGACTGCACTTTGTTGCATTTTGCCATGGCACAAAACTTTACTGTTCGCAGTGCGCAATGTAGCGCGGGACAAACAAGTGTTTCATCAGACACAACCCACACACTTTATATGCCAGCTCGAACATAAATTCTGCAGCGCAGCGATCGCAGTTCTAATCCATAAAATTCGTCTCGTCACACGGCGAGACAACGGACTGAAGTAATAAAACATCGAAAAGCACACCGACGCAGCACGGTCGTTGCATCACATAATGTTTCAGTGGAACAGTTGCGGAAAACATGGCCAACGTTTGCCTTCGATCCGACCATTCGCAATTCCCCGATGCATCACTTGACCGATCGGAGGGTTAGCTCTTGATGGGCCAATAAACGTCACAAGCTATCAGCCGTTTTGTGGCCACACGATAAAACGGTTTTCCTTTTGACGCCGCAACCCTGGAGGGAAATATGAGCAGTCGATAAAAATGATGCCTCAACACGGGTTGCTTCAGCTTCAAGGACTCTTCCGTACAGCCAGCGAAACCACCGAACAAATGGCAGTGTTTGCGGTTTACAAGCAGGCGGGGAGGGGCTCAACGAGTGGAAACTCAACCACGATTATGTGGGTTCGAGTGCAATGAATGTATGTTTATGTAATTGCATAAAGTTTCCATGTCATTCCCGCCGACAAAGTTGCAGCGCAGGGAGAAGGTTTTGCTCGTTTGTTCGGCAAATGGAGACAAGTGTGCAACGATACAGTTTTACTTCTTGCGGTAAGGACAGAACTTCAAGACAGTGAGTTCCCAGAAAGGAAACTGTTATCCTCGTCGAAATCATCCTAGCTTCCGTGGAACACGTACTGCAGCGTCGTACGTGCAAAACATAGCGACTTCACCGATATCCTATTGAGCGAAATTCTACACAACACCTTCTAGAAATACCGGTTTCTTCCTGCTGTCACAATTGCACCGGCAAAACTTTCCCTGCGATCGGTGTATCGGTATAGACAGAGGGTTTCTTACCCTCTGGTTGGTTGGTTGTGTGTGATGGAAATGGTGTGGGGCGCATAGGAAGGGAAACTTTTACGCTAACTTTTTAGCTAGATATATACTCACGATGAGGTTTATTTAATCAACCATCGATGCCGCGTGGCTGGTAATGAAACCCGATAGCAACATGCCGGAAATAGATTTATCTGCCCCGAAGATCGTTTCACACCAACGATATAAATTAACAACAAGCCAACTAGACTTGTATAACAGGAAAAAAGGCATTGGGTTGAAATAGGTACTGTAGATTACTAACACTATTTATTTTTCATTTTATTTTTCATTATTTTTATATAGTATTCGTTCGAACAAACAACAAAATGAACGTTTATTCGCCGTTGAATCAATTAATAAAGTGATAGTAAACGATTTTTATTCAATATTTTGGCAATCTTATTAGGGATTAAACTTAGTACATTTTTTCAATTTTGGAAATAATTTCCCAAAATTAGAACAGAGTTAAAAAGTTATGACAATATTCTGAATTATTATTAGTTTTTTTTATAAGAAAAACGTCATCCGCACAAGTAGAGAGGAAGGAAATGTACAATGATATTGAAACAGCCTCTGTTTAATGTAAATTATTGTCAGTTATTGAAAACCCGTAAGGTAAATATTATGTCAATGCAATAACACTTTTATCATTCATTATTTTGAGAAAGCAAAACGATAAATAAAACAAAACCTCGGGGTATAAAACAACTTCTGACAGAAAGATGAAAGTTGTGTACAAATATTTGAATTTAAGAAAATACCTTTTGTCGATGGTCTTTACTGTTATTGTGTATCTCTAGTGCCAATGTAAATATTTGCTCTATCAAGAACAAGAAAATTTTATTGTATGTTTTTTTAACAAATATGAACTGCACAAGTTTCCTCCGTCTAAATTATTGCAAAAAATACTCAAAGGTTGTGATAACGATTTTTTTTAACCTCGAACGCTTATAAATATTTACCTTCTGTGGCCGTAGGGATGGGAACTTTTTATCTAGCCGAACCGCTAATAAAAAAGTTACCTCCAGCTGGACTCAAATCGATCACAAATCACAGAGCTGGCCCAAGCTCCAAATGACCGGGAATTCAGTCACACGGATTAGAATCCGTTTCGGATCCGAATGCAGTGGACCGTTGGTTTGGGATCATTTAAAAGCCGGCCGGCGCTAGATTTAGCCGGACGTTTGTTCGAATCTCCAGGGTTGAATATTGCAAGGCGGTGTGAATTAATTATTGTTCTAATTTTCCACCACCATCGCTGACGCTTAACAGGTCGTATTGTAGATGCCAGTTCCAGGCAGAGATGCACAAAGCTCTTCGGTTACCCTTTCGGATACGGGTGGGTCTGAAGATTTCCCGCATGCCCCACCTCCGGCACTAATTAAAGCGACCGGTAAAATCCCTCACCATCCAGCTGAGCAGATCTAATCGCTTCGGCGAAGGCGAAGGAAAAGATGCAAGCCGTTAAGGGTTCAGAAGCTACCCGCAACATTCTTAATAAATCATCCCGAAAAGTCGTTATCGGTCTCGTTGGTTCGTTGGGCGGCGCGCTTAACATAAGCTTTCGCATCCGAGCTTCCATTACCTTTATCGCGGGTTGCGCTATGCGCGTTACTGGAGAATTTTCCATATTCCACCCAAACTGGACAAGGGAAAGAAGTTCTTTTGTGTTTTTTTTTTTGTCTATAATGCAACAAATGAAAAAAAAAACTCCAGTGAGTTCTAGTCTTGTGCAATTCATGAACCACATAATGATCCCTTTCTCTTGTTTTCTCCCCGCCGTAAAACCGTCTTGCAAAAAAGTAAAAACAATAATTAAGGGCTCCCCAGCTTTTTACACAGACTGGCTCTGTAGAACAACTACAACACCCAGCAAATTCTTCGTCTTGCCGTTGGTTGGAAATGAACAATCTATTTTATTTTCCCCCGTACCTTCCCATGATGCTACACATGAACGACTTTAATTCGTTCTCGCTATTTTGCTCCATCGAGTATAAATAAAAAATAGTGATAAAATGAAAGACTCTCGCTACGACCGCTGCCGGTCCAGCTAATAGTATCATTAAAGCGTAATACCGAGCGTAATTATCGTAACCATCTGCCACCGCGGAACCGACGAACGGGCGAACCTGGCCAACGTCGTTCTACTTGGCAGCTGGTTCTCTCCACCGGGCGTGGTTGTTTAAAGAGCCGCTAGCGTGCCGAACTTTGGCCAGGGAAATGAATCAATTGCCTGGTGCAAGCTTAAAACAAAAATAAACATTTTTTTTCTAGTGAACTACTAAGCCCATGTTTACCCAGAAACACACACGTCGAAATTTTTGGAAATTTTGTAAAATATTACAGAAGTTTATACCTTTAAAGAAAATTTAAAATTTGAAACAGAGTGAGCAATAATGATAATGTTTAAAACTGTCCTCTAAACATAATATTTTCTGCATGGTGGAGATCATATAAATGCTAATCACGTAAGATAATTAAAAAAAGCGATTCTTCATTGGGAAAGTCGATATAAGCACAAAGAGCAGTTAATCACTTTGTTACATTCTACATTAGTTCATTCTATAAAGCCATCTATCGATGGCATTTATTCCAAGAACTTCGTTTGAACAGCGATAACGTTACAATTAGTTGATCTTTTCTCCTTTTGAAATTCTTTTCTATTTCAAAATAAAAACTTCTTCCAATTTAAAAAACAAATAATTTAATTAGTGATGAAAATCGTAGTAACTGAAGAATTTCTCAATTCAACAACTACATTTCGTTTCTCCAGAAGTATACAACGGATAGTAAGGTGTTTGTTAGTTAATAAAGTTTTTGGTTGCACAACATACTTAAATCGCTTGTGACATTTCTTTTGCACAACCTTTTTCCTACCATTTGATAATAATAATAAAAATTAAATAATAGCTCAGAATAAATATAATTTTTAACTTCATTATCCAAACTTTCTTAAATCTATTTTTCATTTTCTTGCATAGATCATATGTGGACTATTTAAGCCTCTTCAACGTACTGTTTCTAGTTTCCTAGTACACTTTCATCTGATGGACATTTTTGTAACTGGTAATCTTGCGAAAATTGAATTACCTAACCACATGCTACACGAAAGAGGGAGAAAACAGAGAGTGGAAAAACCTTATTTCAAGAAACGTATCCCACATAATCCGCTTCGACGGGCGATGGGCATCAAAAACTTCTGCTGGTAGAATGGTAAATTACATTTTCACCTTCGGGTCTACTATGTATTTACAAACCAACCGAAAGAACTAGCCGCAAACCGACTCTGGCTCTCCCTTTTCCATCCTGACACACTGCCCAATGCTACACCAAACTTTCACAGTCACAAACATACACGCACGTGCGCATCAGCTGGTTCTTTCCCTTTTCCTTGTTGGAAAACATTCCACCCATCATCACGGTCCACCTGGAATCGGAAAAACGTTCCAGAATTCTACAAAAAAAAAAGAAAATCGCAAAGCACGTGCACCGTCACTGCAAGGTCGACACGATAGCATGAAGTCACGTTTGTATTTGGATGTAATTTAATTTTTACATTCCACCACTCCTCCCTCCCTGCTAGTCCCATCCGAGGGCAGACCAGCCAGCGCAGTTGAACCTCTAAGAACCAGGTGGTGTGGTCCGATGTAGCTGTGAAAGTGATTGCTTCTGAACTGAAGGAACAGACGACTCGGGGAGCTCATAAAGCGCTAAGCAAAGAGGCAAAGTGAATAAAATCACAACCAAAATCAGCAAAGATGAAAGCGCAACGCTTCGTCGATAATGTAAGCAGCTGACGTTTAATAATTAATGTGGCGAATTTTGGCGATCCTCACCAGTACGCAGAAGGCTCCATCGGAGCCCGGGGCGAGGAGAAGGAAAACTGAGGGGAGAATCATGTCTACCGCTCCACCCGCGCGGCAATTACCAACAGTCGTCCATCAGCATGGAACCGATGGCAGCCCGATTTTCTTTCATACGCGAGAAAAACCACGGCCTGTAGGCGAACCCACATCTCCCAAGCAAGTTGTTTTTGCCGATACTCGGCCATTGCCCCCGGGCTCTCCCGTCTCGCTCTTCAACCGACCTTCTGACTCTTGTTTTCCCATGGCCCCCGGGGGAAAATCGGGACGGATTTTCATCGCCCGAAATTCTCAGATCATTTCCCACCAGTGATTTGCGCGAAACGTGCGGAATCGCCATCCGCTGAAACAACTCCGAGCGCCGACGGTTGGACGGATCATTTAGCCAAAAAGGAACAGCGCTACCGCTACTGGGACGGGGGCGCCCATGCGAAAGGAAAATCAAAACAAAATCCCCACCCAACGAGCGCCGAATAGCTCATCTCGAGTCACCTCAGCGGCGGGATAAGGGCGAACTTTTAATACGACTAAATGGTGTTTGGCGCCTCGGCTCGAAACTGTAAGTTAATCTTCCCTTTCGCTGGAGCGCTCTATTATCATGTGCCGTGCCTAACCGGCGACCGCAACGGTAAGATTTGCCAGCTGAGACCGTCGTACCGCGTAGGGAGCATAGAAGACTCTCGGCTGGGCCGTAAAGCATACATAAATTATATCACCGCATTATTCATTTGTAAGTTGATCAACATAGTGAATTAATTAGTGGGAATACGCTGCACTAATGAAATAACAATCCTTGCTATGCAAAATTGATAACAAACGATCGAGAGCGGAGTAAACAAATATAGTACTGTACAACAATCTAAACACAAGGATCGATTTAGGCGTCAAAATGAAATACAGGATCAATCTTGGCAGATTCGCACCGTAGAGTGCCTTCGGCTACTCGAGATACTGTTCTGTAACAATATCCCCTTGGCTATGGGTCCCAACAGGGTGATACAGACCTTCGACTACTGCTGTGACTTAATCGGGTGAGGGATCTGAATTTGGGCCAGATAGTTGGGCCCCTCAACACTTTTCTGCTGCCAAGATTATGGTTTATTTGCAACATCGTACTAATATGGTTCCAGTTTGACCTAGGAATACAAATCCTTCCTTTCTTAACTTTATCGTTAACTTGTACCAAAATAGGTTGTCAACGAAAAACCACGTTTTAGTTAATACTTGCACCATGACCAAGTAGCAGTATATCCGCGATTTGTCTCACGCGCAACTATCGTAAGAACATATTGCCGATGCCATGGGAATATCCCGGTGGACCGTGGTAAAGGTCTTGGACAAGGATAAGGCTGGATAACTATCATCGAAGGTACCTGCTGGGCTCCATCCCATCCCTCAAAACACATCCAAAACTAGAGGCAGGGACATCTTATGTTCTGGTCGAAAAATATGTGGCCGCCATACTGGATTCCGGGTTACTCAATACGGTGCTTTATGAAAGTCAAGGCTTACTCTAAACGCCAACCAAGTATGACAAGCCTCCGGAGAACATTGACCAATTGACCGACCTGGGACCTGCTGAACAGCAGCGAATGAGAGGAAAAGCAATAGGGTGTCCGTCCTCATTCGATGATCTTCGTTTACCAACACTAAGCAGGCCTAGCCCGGAAAAACGAATCTCTGTTCCAGGTTAGTTTCCGAACTATTAATCATTGCAAACAATTATGCTGTGATTGACACAAACGTCCTTGATTGTTGCTTGTAAAGATGTACAATTAGGAATATAAACCCAGTTTTGTAACATAAATTAAAATAAACAATATTTTATTTTTTTTATCGACATTATAGTAGATAAAAGCGCGATTGAATCCCAACCAAGACCAGATCCTACCATGCACGAGAGAACAGACTATCCACATTCACAAACGGAAAAAGTTTATTAAGCCAAACAGTAGACTATGAAGATAAAATAATCTTTTTTGAAGCCATTTTTTTATTTTCTTCGATCGATCCATTACTTCTTTTACCTTCTTGACAAACAAAAACAAAATTTCCATTAGAAGCGAAATTATACCAATTTTAGATCTTGATGAACATTATAACCAGAGTTAACGTGCTCTAACCAGTAATGGCATTATCTAGTTTGATACTATCAATAAAGTTTCAAAGATGAATAAAACCCTTAAAACTTCATCAGTAAGTCTGAACAGATGAATAACTGACTACTACTTTTACACATTACATTACAATTTTCGGAATAGTTCGCATAGCTACAATTGCCGGATTTAAACATAAATTGTTCCTTTCAAAACTCTACACTAGGTGTTTAAGAGCATATGAACGAATTGGTCAGTAAACGAATTCAATTTAATATTTCTAATTCAAGGTTTTAAATCAAAGTGATACTCTCCAAATTGTTATCTGTTGAGATATTTTTCAGTTTGACGCAACAAAACAAAAATTTGTTATATTGGAACGATAAAATTTGATTGACATGACCAATTGATTTTATAATAACTGGACCCAGTTTAGCTGAACTATCAAGTAAATCGCATTTAGCTAACATATGGAGCCAGCTTCCCAACCATTAAAAATGAGACGATCAAGTTATGCATGCTAACATAAACTATTTTACAATATCAATTCTCTTGACAACTTTGAGCGACATTGTGAACGAAGATTGTGAAATCAACAAAATCAGCAGAAACTAAGGGACTGGCCAGAGCGGTTATCTTAGTTCTTTAAAGCCCTCACTTTAAGAGGCTGAGTACGTTATGTAATCCATTGTCACACACTGTCATTTGTTTGCTTTTTCTTCACCCCCACAAATTACCGTCGCTTCTTCAACTCATAATGATTATCCCCGGGGCGAGATAAGAAGCTCAAAGGAGATATGTTGTCGTTAAGTACCACTTCCAGACCAACCTAACCGCACGCGCTTTGATACACAATCCAAAAGGCGGTAAAATATTTTAGTAATATTGGCTCCAACCACAACATTGTATCCTTTGACCAACGCCACACCGGCCGTTTATTGAAAGGAGCGCATGCAAAGGGAAACGGCACCTCACCTCGCCGGAGAACGCCAGACATTCGGCCAACGGATGCACAATGGCGTAAGGTGACATTGGTAGCCGGGACACGCGCTTGATTACCGACCAATATGTGCGCCCGACCGCAGCCCGATGATGGCCGCCACTCGAAAATGGAGCTGAAAACGAGACTGGGCGAGGCGAGAAAACAGTTGTTAAATTTGCATATCAAACACACAGGACACCTCCTTACAATGCGTCTACGCGACGAGAGTGTGCGAGTTTACTGTCTGCGTTGTGGGGTTGCATTGTTTGCGGTCAACCACCATCATCGTCGGCATCATCAGCATCATCTAAGAACGTGCCCTCGGCCAACTCCACATCCACACTTTCGAACTTCGAAAGGATTCCGATTCCTAGCCCGGCAAGCTAGTGGACATTGCTGAGCCAGCAGAATGCTGAACAGGATCCGATTTTCTCGCTGGTTACGATTTCTGCACCTTACCGGTTTACGGAAGACAGCGTTGGAGGTGCGTTCGGTACAAATTGCCCTACCAGAGTTCGAATTAGGTGTCATCTGGGCGTTCCAATGCTGACAGAAATCGACGTTGGTGTCTGGTTCGTTCTTCTCTAGCTCCTGTTAAACATTTTCTCCTTTCGTTTCCGCTGTCTTTACCTTTGCTGACTCTACATTCTGCGACCAGTGATGATGCGATCTTTCCTTGACAAACCAGAATACACCACAACCAAAAGATGTAGCCCGGTATGAACCGGTGAGATAAAGCGAGTGAGCTGTGTAAATGTTTACCGTATGCATTGACCACCGTAGTACCTACCTCATTGTAGTTCGGTTTCCGGGCTGACCAGAGTGGAAGCCATCGGAAGTCAAGACAGCACACTCACGAAGACAGCGGCCCTCGTGAAGCAGTGCCGCAGGTAGGATATTGATTCAGTTAGTTTGACTTCGCCGGTCCCTAGGACTCGGAAACGGAACCGCTTTTATTTGCAAACGACATTTCCAGCGCTGCGACAGACCCAGAGCGATTAACTAACAAAAGGATGATAACAATTCGATGTATCATGCTGTATTCAACTGCAGGAAACCAAAAAAAACGTTGCAAAATGGCCAAACAGAAGGGTAAAACTAATACCAATACCCCGTTTTTGCCTTATAACTGGAGAAATTAGTACAGATCGCAGACAAAGACATACTACTTTCGACATAACTCAACATTATTAATATTATTTGTCACTTGATAACACACCTTCTATATTTTAGAACTGAAGTTGTGTCTTGAACTTATTCAGATAATATTCAGCTATTTATCATGCAACGAATGCGTTCTAAATTAAATTTTGGAAATAGCGAAAGTAATTACTTATGAATTCTGGGAATTGGATAAGACTCATCAAAGTAACAAATGGATTTTGTGGTTATCTCATTAGCATCCCTAACAAGTGCCAATAACACTCAACTGGAAGGACACCATTTTCCACGAACTCAATCTAGAACACTTTAACGTCCGTCCCACTAGGGAGATCGATATCTTTAAGGGATACTATAATTGATTATCATCTTTATAAAATAGAAATTTCTGTCCATCCACCAACCGCCGCTCGGTTGACATTTTGAAGTTTGAAATTCGAGCCGAGCAGCCAACTCTTCGACGTACAGCGAGACTCGCGACATTACGCAAGCAAATCCGAAAAATACTTCGCCCGAAATAAATTATGCCGGTGGGTTATTAAGCGCTTCCTTCTAAAGCCCGAGCGGTTGAGTGCTCCGGCAGCCCATCGTTCATTCCAGTAGCAGAGCTTCCCCACCGTGTTCAGTGGGTCTTGGGCATCGGCAAACCAATCGCCAGAGCCACTAGAGGCACCCTGCAAGAAGACTGCTTTATAATTGAATAATAGTCCCGGATCAGTTTCTCGAAAAACGCCCGTCCTTGGCTTCGACAGGCAGGCAGGCGGCTGTCTTGAATGCGCCCGGGTTAGACGTTCGTGCGAGTTCCGATCTCCAGTTTGTCCGCTGACGAGATACGCCTCATTTCGGCTGATTTATCGACCGAAATTAATTCACCCCGTGCTTTATTTCGTTTTCCGTACCGTACCGTGGCCGTGGTCGTTTCGGTCCCGGCGGTGGCCGAGAAAATGAGTTTCCAGCCGGATGTCCTCGGGGCCAAAGTCTAGGGCCCGATAAAGTGGAGCTGTTTAGAGCGAAAAAGCTTGCCAAATTGAGGCCGACGTTGCAGGAGACGTTCTCTAAACCAACAGTTGTAGCCATCGGTCAACGAACGTTGTGAAATGCTCGGGCAGGCATGTCGAGTGCAGTCAAAAAGGAAAAGCCTCCTCACAAAAGCCTACCGGGCGTGGGGCGTAGTAAATTGTGTCGGGTGTATTTTGATAGTGTAAGCAAATTTGCTTCTTCGGCCTGCTAAAGGAATCTGCTTTCGATGAATCACACCTGCCAGACCTGCATTCGGGATAAGGCGTTCGTTGGCATTCGAGTACAAATTTTACAGTCAAACCGAACCACACATTGTTGCAACTGCATTCAATCGTTGCAACCATCAACGGTTGTGCTTTGCGAAACCGGGTCCCTTTGTCCATCGACCATTCGGCTCTTCTTGGCGAACCATTATCTCCTCGACCATCCATCTTTGGGCTGCACTTTGTCACCAGTCGCAGGATCGCTCGTAACTTCACCTTTGCAGACCGACGGAGAGTTCACGGTCCGGTCTAACTTCCGGCGTCCGCTCAAAACCCGCTCCAGCGTCGGTGGACTCGGCCAGCATTTGTTCGCGATTTGCGAATTCACATTCCACCAGAACACCAGCTAAGACGACGGTCAGGATCACAGGAAGGTGAAGTAAATTACGACTATTCTTCGCTGGATTCAGATGAAGGAATGCGTTCTAGCTAGCGTGCATTCGAAATTCACCCACGAGGTTACTACACGCTCACTCTACATTGAATTCTGTATTCGAAATGAAAAGCAGAAAAGTAAAATGCAATCTACTGTGGTTCACACAGGAGTTAGTTTTCGGGGAGGATATAAAGCCGAAATTATCAAACTTGATAGTTTGATAATCGAAACTATATTTCGCAAAAACATACTTTACCACGCACAACGTTTTACTATACCATACTAAAAAACGTTGGTTGCTCTTCAGACCGTCATATTTTTATTCAAACTTTCTTGTATTTATAATAATTATTGCTTAGTAATAGAAATCAATATAATTTAACGTCATTTTTCTTTGTAACCAAAACAAGCAACTGTGTCAGGTAGAAGGAGCATTTGTAATTATCATTTTCTCAATGGCTATTGCACACCTTTTGCAACGATCCAAAGTTTGGTAAGACTCAGAAAATGGGTAAACATCTTTCTGGCCAATTATTGGTTAAATTTAAGTGACATTTAAAGAGAACAATTTCACGCTGTCGATGTTTTGTAAGTAACAAGCTTCCCAAATACACAACGTTTGTAAACTTCCCAAAAACATGAATCATGAAATCTGTATCATGAAATCATAAAATATTGGACACAAAACAATGTTTTACTACATACATGGATCAATCGCTTTTGAGACAGAAAAGATGCTTATTAGTTCGTATGTCGGGTAACGTTGTGAAGGAAAAATAACACATTTTCCTTGGGGGAAGAACACGCCGCTTTTCTCGACTTCCGGGGGTGAATAGAATCGTCCGTCATTTTGCTTCCCCCAAGGCCAAAAACAAACAAACAAAATCAATTTATTAATTCTAGATTATCACAGCAACAAAAAACAGACACTCACATCGAATGATCCCTTAATTGACAAGCCCGATTGAAATGTGTATCAAAGCCGGCAAACGTTTGTACTGCCCGAGGGGCCAAACGGAACTAACATCTTCTCGAGCGAATTGCGCAAACGAAAAAAAAAAATATTTCAAAGGCTCACCTGGACTGCTGGCCATACGCATTTTTCCAGCTGCACGGTTGGCCTTGTTGGAGGTAGTGGGAAAACAACCCGGGCGGAGAAGACTCGCATCGGTGAGACTAGATAGAACACATGGACACACATGGGCTTAAGCGCTGCAGGCGCTACCAGCCAGTCAATTTTCATCTAAAATAAAGAGAATGAAAGGAGGAAAGAAGAAAGGGAGCGATTGAAGCACAAAGGGCTGCTCGTTCATTTTCCGAGAGATTTTGATTTATCAGTCCACTGGTCCGGGCTGAGTAGATGATGA